>NC_092339.1:364546071-364852142 GCF_046630445.1 Rutidosis leptorrhynchoides
CGTTCAAGATTAACTAGACATGTTTCAAAAGTATCACCGAAGACTGAAAAGTCATCCATGAAAACTTCCATGCATTCTTCTATCATGTCGTGAAAAATTGCCATCATGCACCTTTGAAAGGTTGCAGGGGCGTTGCAAAGTCCAAATGGCATGCGTTTGTAAGCAAAAGTACCATAAGGGCAGGTGAATGTGGTTTTCTCTTGGTCCTCGGGTGCTATTGGAATTTGAAAATATCTGGAAAAACCATCAAGAAAACAATAGTAACTGTTCCCGGCTAATCTTTCCAACATTTGATCAATGAAAGGTAAGGGAAAGTGATCTTTTCTGGTGGCGTCATTTAGTTTTATATAATCAATACAAACATGCCATCCTGTTACAGTCCTAGTAGGAATAAGCTCATTTTTCTCATTTGTGATGACAGTCATGCCACCCTTCTTAGGTACGCATTGAACTGAGCTTACCCAAGGACTATCAGAGATTGGATAAATTAAACCTGCATCTAGCAGTTTAATAATCTCTTTCTTAACAACATCTTGCATATTAGGATTTAGTCTTCGTTGGCGTTGCACATACGTTTTATGACCTTCTTCCATAAGGATTTTATGTGTGCAATACGAAGGACTTATGCCTTTAATGTCATGAATCTTCCATGCAATAGCTGGTTTATGAGCTTTTAGCACAGAAATGAGTTGAGATTTTTCATTTTCTGTAAGAGAAGATGACATTATTACAGGTAATTCAGATTCACCATGTAAATAAGCATATTCTAAATGGTTTGGAAGTGGCTTTAACTCTAATGTCGGTAGTTCTTCTATCGATGATTTGTATCGATATCTGTCTTCTTCTTTTAGTATTTGAATTTCTTCTGTTGTTGGTTCATATCCATTAACCATGAGTGTGGCTAACATTTCAGCTTCATCAATTGGTTCAGTTCCTTCTCCTAAAGAACATTCTCCTGTTCCTTGTAATTCTGGAAATTCTTCTAACAATTCTGCATGTGAATCTATAGTTTGAATATAATAACATGTATCATCTGCAGATTGCGGTTGTTGCATGGCTCTATCAACAGAAAAGGTAACACTCTCCTCCTCTATACTTAGGGTTAGTTTCTTACCGAACACGTCTATTATTGCTTTAGCCGTGTTGAAGAATGGTCTTCCTAGTATGAGAGAAACTCGAGAATCTTCTTCCATGTCCAGAATAACAAAATCTACTGGAAATACTAAAGTACCAACTTTAACTAGCATGTTTTCCATTATCCCTCTAGGATATTTTACTGATCGATCGGCTAGTTGTATGCTTATTCGTGTTGGTTTTCAATACTCCAAGGTCTAGTTTAGCGTATAGTGAATACGGTATTAAATTTATACTAGCACCTAAATCTGCCAATGCTTCTATTGAACTAAGACTACCCAGAAAACATGGGATCGTGAAACTTCCTGGATCTGATAATTTTTCTGGTATCTTATTCAATAGCACTGCAGAACAATTTGCATTCATAGTAACAGCCAAGAGTTCTTCCATTTTCTTTCTATTTGTGATTAGATCTTTCAAGAATTTAGCATATCTAGGCATTCCTGAAATTACATCAATGAAAGGAAGATTTACATTTATCTGTTTAAACATATCCAAGAATTTGGATTGCTCGGCTTCAAGTCTTTCTTTTCTCATTTTACTCGGGTAAGGAAGTGGTGGTTGGTATGGTTTAACATAAGGTTTAGCCTTAACTGTGTTATCTTCATTAACCTTTTCAACTACCGGTTCTTTTTCCTTATCGTGCTCAGATTGTGGTTCTTGTGGAGTAGGAATAGCGTCATCAGAAATTACAGGTATTTTAGGTGGTTTAAGTGTAATACCACTTCTTGTGGTAATGGCTTTAGCTGTTTCATTCCGGGGGTTAGCATTTGTATCGCTAGGTAGACTTCCCGGTTTTCTTTCACCTATCAACCTTGCTAGGTTACTTACTTCTTGTTCCAAATTTTGAATAGAAGCTTGTTGATTTCTAAATTCTTAAGCATTTTATTCATTGGTTTGTTTCTGAGATGTGAAAAACTGAGTTTGAGATTCAACTAGCTTTGACATCATATCTTCTAAATTTGGCTTTTTATCATCGGTTTGTGGTGGTTTATTTTGAAAAATAGGTCTTTGCTGATTGTAAGTATTATTAGATACTTGTTGATTACTAGGACCTTGTTGGTTGTTGTATGGAACATTTCTGTTATAATTCTGATTTTGATTGTAGATTGGTCTTGGCGGTTGATAATTATTCTGATAATTATTTCCAGGCCTTAGGTTTATGTATGAAACATTCTCTCTTTGTTCCATTGTTTGTTCAATACTGAGACAATCTTTTGTCAAATGTGGTCCTCCACACTGCTCACAACTAATTCGTATTGAGTGAATATCTTTAGTCATCTTTTCCATTTGTCTCTCGACAGCATCTATCTTTGTCGAAATGGAATCGAAGTCATGGCTAGAATCGGCTCTAGCCGCTTTAGATGATCTACCGATATCTTTTTCTTGATGCCACTCATGTGAGTGGGAAGCAGTGTTATCAATAATTTTGTAAGCTTCAGTTGCGGTTTTCTTCATAATGGAACCACCCGTTGCTATATTGATGTCTTTTCTTGTAGTGATGTCGCATCCTTGGTAGAATATTTGCACTATTTGATAAGTGTCTAAACCATGTTGCGGACATCCTCTCAATAACTTTCCAAATCTTGTCCACGCCTCATATAGAGTTTCATTTGGCTTTTGCGTGAATGTAACTATTTCTCCTTGAAGTCTTACGGCTTTAGATGCCACAAAGAATTGTTTAAGAAATTTTTCAACTAAAATGTCTCATGTATCAATCGCCCCTTCAGGTAACGATTCTAACCAATCTTTGGCTTCTCCCTTTAAAGTCCAGGGAAATAACATGAGATATATCTGTTCATCCTCCACTTCTCGGATTTTAAATAGAGTAAAGATCCTATTAAAAGTACGAAGATGTTCGTTTGGATCTTCCTTCGGCGCACCACTAAATTGGCATTGATTAGTTACCATGTGTAGGATTTGTCCTTTGATTTCATAATCTGGCGCATTAATGTCTGGTTGAGTAATTGCGTGACCTTGGCCAGTGCGTTTAGCTCTCATTTGGTCTTCCATACTTAGAGGTTCCAGATTTTCCATGATTGAACTTGTTGAATCTGAATCACTAAAGGATTCTGATTTAATGGTTTATTCCTCGACAATCTCTGTTTGAATGATTGGTGGTTCCGGAGGAAAGATTAATGGTTCAGGATCTCTGAATTGTCCCTGAATATCCTCCGGATTCTCAATTGTGAGGTCGGGTTCAAAAAATGGATTATCGAAAATTTGAATTGGAGTACTTGGTCGACTTGATGACGGTTCTAAAGAAAAATCAACGGCGACAATATTGGCTAGATGTCTTGATCGAGTTACAGGTGGTGAACGTATAAAAGGTGGTGAACGTTTTGCTCGGTGCATTCACTGAATATCCTATTAGTTATAAAAGATAAAAATTATATTAGTTATCAAATTAATAGACTTTTCTGATTTTGCCCACGTTTCGAATAGCCAATAGATGCAGCAGGTAGCCAGGACCCTTTAAATCGGAAGCCCACAACTCGCCACTAACAAATCCAACTATTACTACGAACCAGAAAATTTTGGATGTCTATCAATTTAACCGTTTAAAATAATTTTTATTCGAGGTTTAAAGAAATTTTAGAGAAGAAATAGAAAATTCTATGTCCTAAAAACTAGAGCGTCGAGAAATAAGAAAGAAAAAAAGCGCGTCGAAAAACTTCGAAAAATAAAAGATCGAAAAAATAAAAATAAGAAAGTAGCGCGTCGAAACTTAAAATTCTAAAAAGCAAAATAATAGAAGTTGCGTCTAAAGTTATAAAAGCTTAAAGGAATTCTATATCTAAAACGGAAAAAACTTAAAAAGTACTAAAATCTTAAAGCGGCGTCGCAAAATTCTAAAGCATCTAAATCTTAGTCTAAAGAAAAAGCAGTTAAGGGATTTTACGGCAAAGCTTAAAAATCTAGAAATAAAAATAACTATGGCAAAAACTATATTAAAACTAATTACGAGCGAAAAATATACAACTTACGAATTAAACTAATAAAAGATACGAAAATATAAAAATAAAACTAAAGTTATAAAAATACAATTTTTTATAAAAATATTATTTTTATATTATTTCTTTTATAAAAGTATTAATTTATAATTAATAAAACTAGTTTAAAACTAAAAATACAAAAAATAACAAAACTAAAACTAATTAATTAAATAATTAACCCTAATTAGGGTTTATAATAATAATAATAATAAAAATATACTCCGTAATTAATGCAGTAGGTCAGAGGTATCAGGCGTGTCAGAGCAATTCATGCGGTCGCATGAGTTTTATTCATACGGGCCATGCGATCGCATGACTCTTGGATTCGGGCCAGAAGTCTGGGCTGCAACAGTGTCAGGCCCGTAAACTTTTTTATTTATTTTTTTTCTGTTTTTAATTTTCTGTTTTATAATTATATAAAGTATTTATATAAAATAAATAAAAACTTATATTTTTACAAACTAAAATAGAAATAAAGAAACTTTATAATTATATATATATATTTAACAAACTCTTAAAAATATATATATTTTGTTTTTCTTTTTATATTTTTTTATTTTTAAAACTATTTTTACAAAAGTAAATTAAAAATCTTTTTTTTATATAGCGTTGCGCTTTCGGCGATGTTATCTCCCTGGCAGCGGCGCCAAAAATACTTGATGTGCGTAGAGGTGTATACGAAATAGTTATATTTTTACTACGAAATACTATTAAATACGATACAATTTTACACAAGTTATTTATTTATTTATAGAGTGGATATACCTAAACCTTGCTACAATACTATAGGCAGTGTACCTAATCGTACAGTAGTGTAGTTTTTAGTAAGTCCGGTTCGTTCCACAGGGATCTAGCCAAGTTTAACGCTATATTTTTAAAACTATATTTATAAATATATATATAAGTAGTATTATTATTATAAAAGGGGGGTTTTACCGTTTAATGACCGCTTTGTCGATTTTAAAACTTTAGTCGCAGTTAAAACCTAATGTAAAATATTAAAATAAAACTTAATTTAAAGCGTAAAGTAAATGACAATAATTAAAGTGCGATGATAAATAAATTGACAGTAAATAAAAGTGCGATAATTAAAAACTACGATAATTAAAAGTGCAATTAAATAAAATGACAGTAAATAAAAGTGCGATAAAATATGAAATAAAGGAATTATGCTTATTTAAACTTCCGTAATCATGATGTTTGACGTGTTGATTTTAGTTTATTACCATGGGTTAATTGTCCTTTGTCCTGGATTATTCTATATGTCCATCTGGTTTTTGTCCATAACAGTCCATCAGTCGTAAATATAAAGTGCGAGTGTCCTCGTCAAATTATTCTTATATCCGAAGTCAAATATTCCAACTAATTGGGGACTTAAACTATAATTACACCAATTTTCCTTGTATATAATTCACCCCTGTTTTAATAAGTCCATTAACTATTAATCCATTCCCGTGTCCGGTTAAATGAACGATTATTAGTACTTATAAATATCCCGCCCATCGTGTCCGATCGAGTGTATGTGGTTATTTATAGGTAAGTCCAATTGTAAATCTTTATATTAAATTAACGAACTATCATTCAATTAAACAAATATAAAGCCCATTAATAGCCCATAGTCTAATTTCCACAAGTGTCGTTCTTTTGTCCAAACCCCAATTATGGTACAAAGCCCAATTACCTCGTCTTTAATATTTAGCCCAACATCATGATTACTTCAATTTAAATAAGCATAATAATAACTTAGCTACGAGACATTAATTTAAAAAGGTTGAACATAACTTACAATGATTAATAATAGTGATAATGCTAAAAACGAACATTTATTTCATAGCATTATCCCTCAAGAAAGACAAGCTTTTAGTTACAATTGTTCTATTTACAAGTAATATTCGTTTAAATAATAAAAGGTGAAGACAAAAGACAGACTCGACGAATTGAAGACGCAAACGACCAAAAAGCTCAAAAGTACAAAGTACAATCAAAGAGGTTCCAATTATTGATGAGAAACGTCTCAGAATTACAAGAGTACAAGATTCAAAACCAAAGTACAAGATATTAAATTGTACACAAGGTTCGAAAATCCGGAACCGGGACCAGAGTCAACTCTCAACGCTCGACGCAACGGACTAAAAATTACAAGTCAACTATGCACATAAATAAAATATAATATTTAAATAATTCTTATAATTATTTATATATTATATTATTATTTATAAACCGTCGGCAGAAGAAACAAACACATGTGAGCCTCCCCAGCTGGCCATGCGATCGCATGGCCTTGAAGGGCAAAGCCCATGCGATCGCATGAGCCCCTTTTTCAGCTCACAGGCCTATAAATTTCAAGCTTTGGTGCACCATTTAACACATCTTTTTCTCATTCATCATATGTAAAATATATATATATATATATATATATATATATATATATATATATATATATATATATATATATATATATATATATATATATATATATATTTTAATTTTAATTTTAATTTCCAATAATAAGGGTATGTTAGCGAATATTGTAAGGGTGTAAGTCGAAATTCTGTCCGTGTAACGCTACGCTATTTTTAATCATTGTAAGTTATGTTCAACCTTTTTACATTAATGTCTCGTAGCTAAATTATTCTTATGCTTATTTAAAACGAAGTAATCATGATGTTGGGTTAATTACAAAAATTGGGTAATTGGGCTTTGTACTATAATTGGGGTTTGGACAAAAGAACGACACTTGTGGAAATTAGACTATGGGCTATTAATGGGCTTTATATTTGTTTAACTAAATGATAGTTTGTTAATTTTAATATAAAGATTTACAATTGGATGTACCTATAAATAGCCATATACACTAGATCGGACACGATGTGAGAGATATTTATATGTACGAATAATCGTTCATTTAACCGGACACGGGAATGGATTAATAGTCACTAGAATTATTAAAACAGGAGTGAAATTATGTACAACGACACTTGGCATAATTGATAAAAAAGTATTTAAACCTTGGGTTACACGCAGTCGATAACCTGGTGTAATTATTAAACAAAGTATTAAAACCTTGTTACAGTTTAAGTCCCCAATTAGTTGGAATATTTGACTTCGGGTATAAGGATAATTTGACGAGGACACTCGCACTTTATATTTATGACTGATGGACTGTTATGGACAAAAATCAGACGGACATATTAAATAATCCAGGACAAAGGACAATTAACCCATGGACATAAAACTAAAAATCAACACGTTAAACATCATGATTACGGAAGTTTAAATAAGCATAATTTCTTTATTTTCATATTTAATTGCACTTCTAATTATCGCACTTTTATTTATTGTCATTATATTTAATTGCACTTTTAATTATCGTACTTTTTAATTATCGCAATTTTATTTTATCGCACTTTTATTTATCGCAATTTCATTATCGTTATTTACTTTACGCTTTAAATTAAGTCTTTTATTTATTTAATATTTTACATTAGGTTTTAATTGCGACTAAAGTTTTAAAATCGACAAACCGGTCATTAAACGGTAAAAACCCCTTTTTATAATAATAATATTACTTATATATTTTTGTATTTTTATAAATTAAAACTAATATAGCGTTAAGCTTTGTTTAAAAGATTCCCTGTGGAACGAACCGGACTTACTAAAAACTACACTGCTGTATGATTAGGTACACTGCCTATAAGTGTTTTAGCAAGGTTTAAGTATATCCATTCTATAAATAAATAAATATCTTGTGTAAAATTGTATCGTATTTAATAGTATTTCGTTGTAAAATATAAGCTATTTCATATACACCTCGCATAACATCAAGTATTTTTGGCGCCACTGCCGGGGAACAAATCTAGCTTAAAAGCCGGAAGCGCAACGCTATATATATAAAAAAAATTAATTTTTAGTTTACTTTTATAAAAAAAAATACGCTTTTGTAAAAATACGTCTTAAATATTCTAAAATATAAAAAGAAATACAAAAATATAAATATTTTTAAGAGTTTGTTAAATATTTAAGTTCTATAAAAGTTTCTTTATCTTTATTTTATAAAAATATAAGTTTTATTTAAATTATAAAAATATATTATATATATTTATTTCAACACAGCAAAACAGAAAGAAAAAAAAACACTCGAATCCAGTACTGTAGCAGCCCAGTCACTGGCCCGAAACCCTAGCCCATGCGATCACATGGCTGGGTAACTTAGGACTCATGCGATCGCATGAAGGCACCTGACACGCCACAAGCAACCCTAAAAACTGTAATCATTACGGTGTATTATTATTTTTTATATTTAAACCCTAATTAGGTTTTAATATTTTATTAATTAGTTTAGTTTTAATTCTTTAATTTAGATTTTTAATAAATTACGAAATTAATAGTTTTATAAAATAAATAATATAAAAATAATATTTTTATAAAAATTGTACTTTTTACAACTTTTAGTATATTTTTATATTTTATTCCTTTTTATTCGTTTTAGCGTAATATTTGTATTTTTCGCTCTTATTTAGTCTTAAATCATAGTATTTGCCGTAGTTATTTTTATTTCTAGATTTTTAGGCTTTACCGTAAAATCCCTTAAGTGCTTTTTCTTTAGACTAAGATTTAGGTGTTTTAGAATTTTGCGACGCTGTTCTAAGTTTTTAGTACCTTTTTAAGATATTGCCATTTGGGATATAGAATTCCTTGTAAGCTTTAATATTTTTAGACGCAACTTTTAATTCTTAGTTTTTAGTTCCTTTTTAAGTTTCAACGCGCTACTTTCTTATTTTTATTTTTCGACGCCTTTTACCTATGTATCAATTATCACTCCAATTAGTAATCTCAATTTGCAATTTTAATTTTAAGTTAGTGATAATAATAAGGTTGGGTTAGTCGAGTGTTTTAAAGTTTTATAAGTCACTCTTTTTCTTTCTTATTTCTCTAATTTTAATACCGACGCGCTCTTTTTCTTTATTATTTCTCGCCATTCTAGTTTTTAGGACATAGAATTTTCTACTCCTTCTCTAAATTTCTTTAAATTACGAAAATTTATTTTAAGTGGTTAAATTGATAGACATCAAAATTTTCTGGTTCGTAGTAATAGTTGGATTTGTACGTGGACCGGGTTATTGGAGCCAATCAGTACTCAATTATATTGAGACCAAACGAATCCTACCCCTCTGCTGCATCTTTTGGCTATTCGAAACGTGGGCAAAATCAGAAAAATCTATTAATTGGATAACTTATATAATTTTTCTTTCTTTTTAAAAAACTAATAAGCTATTCAGTGAATGCACCGAGCAAAACGTTCACCACCTTTTGTACGTTCACCACCTGTAACTCGATCAAGACATCTAGCAAATATTGTCGTCGTTGATTTTTCTTTAGAATCGTCATCCAGTCGACCAAGTACTCCAATTCAAATTTTCGATAATCCATTTTTTGAACCCGACCTCACAATTGAGAATCCGGAGAATATTCAGGGACAATTCATAGATCCTGAACCATTAATTTTTCCTCCGGAACCACCAATCATTCAAACAGAGATTGTTGAGGAACCAACCATTTAATCAGAATCCTCTAGTGATTCAGATTCAACAAATTCAATCATGGAGAATCTGGAACCTCTAAGTATGGAAGACCGAATGAGAGCTAAACGCACTGGCCAAGGTCACGCAATTACTCATCCAGACATTAATGCACCAGATTATGAAATCAAAAGACAAATTCTACACATGGTGACTAATCAATGCCAATTTAGTGGTGCGCCGAAGGAAGATCCAAATGAACATCTTCGTACCTTTAATAGAATCTGCACTTTATTTAAAATTCGAGAAGTTGAAGATGAACAGATATATCTTATGTTATTTCCCTGGACTTTAAAGGGAGAAGCCAAAGATTGGTTGGAATCATTACCTGAAGGGGCGATTGATACATGGGACGTTGTAGTTGAAAAATTCTTAAACAATTCTTTCCGGCATCTAAAGCCGTGAGACTTTAAGGAGAAATTGTTACGTTCACACAGAAGCCAAATGAAACTCTATATGAGGCATGGACCAGATTTGGAAAGTTATTGAGAGGATGTCCGCAACATGGTTTAGACACTTGTCAAATAGTACAAATATTCTACCAAGGATGCGACATCACTACAAGGAAAGACATCGACATAGCAGCTGGTGGTTCTATTATGAAGAAAACAGAAACTAATGCTTATAAAATTATTGATAACACTGCTTCCCACTCACATGAGTGGCACCAAGAAAAAGATATCATTAGATCATCTAAAGCAGCTAGAGCCGATTCTATCCATGACTTAGATTCCATTTCTGCAAAGATAGATGATGTCGAGAGACGAATGGAAAAGATGACTAAGGATATACACTCAATACGAATTAGTTGTGAGCAGTGTGGAGGACCACATTTGACAAAAGATTGTCTCAGTATTGAACTAACAATGGAACAAAGAGAGAATGTTTCATATCTAAACCAAAGGCCTGGAAATAATTATCAGAATAATTATCAACCGCCAAGACCGATTTACAATCAAAACCAGAATTATAATCGCAATGTTCCATACAACAACCAACAAGGACCTAGCAATCAACAAGTATCCAATAATACTTACAATCAGCAAAGACCTAATTTTCAAAACAAACCACCACAAACCGATGATAAAAAGCCAAATTTAGAAGATATGATGATGAAGCTAGTTGAATCTCAAACACAGTTTTTCACATCTCAGAAACAAACCAATGAACAAAATACTCAAGCATTTAGAAATCAACAAGCTTCTATTCAAAATCTGGAACAAGAAGTAAGTAACCTAGCAAGGTTAATAGGTGAAAGAAAACCGAAAAGTTTACCTAGTGATACAAATGCTAACCCCCGGAATGAAACAGCTAAAGCCATTACCACAAGAAGTGGTATTACACTTAAACCACCTGAAATACCTGTAATTTCTGATGAAGCTATTCCTACTCCACAAGAACCACAACCTGAGCAAGATAAGGAAAAAAACCGGTAGTTGAAAAGGTTAATGATGATAACACAGTTAAAGCTAAACCTTATGTTAAACCATACCAACCACCACTCCCTTACCCGAGTAAAATGAGAAAAGAGAAACTTGAAGCTGAGCAATCCAAATTCTTGGATATGTTTAAACAGATAAATGTAAATCTTCCTTTCATTGATGTGATTTCAGGAATGCCTAGATATGCTAAATTTCTGAAAGATCTAATCTTGAATAGAAAGAAAATGGAAGAACTCTCGGCTGTTACTATGAATGCTAATTGTTCAGCAGTGCTGTTGAATAAGATACCAGAAAAACTATCTGATCCAGGAAGTTTCACAATTCCATGTTTTCTGGGTAGTCTTAGTTCAATAGAAGCATTGGCAGACTTAGGTGCTAGTATAAATTTAATGCCGTATTCACTATACACTAAACTAGACCTTAGAGAATTGAAACCAACACGAATAAGCATAAAACTAGCCGATAGATCAGTAAAATATCCTAGAGGGATAATGGAGAACATGCTAGTTAAAGTTGGTACTTTAGTATTTCCAGTAGATTTTGTTATTCTGGACATGGAAGAAGATTCTCAAGTTCCTCTCATATTAGGAAGACCATTCTTAAACACGGCTAAAGCAATGATAGACGAGTTCGGTAAGAAACTGACCCTAAGTATAGAGGACGAGAGTGTTACCTTTTCTGTTGATAGAGCTATGCAACAACCGCAATCTGCAGATGATACATGCTATTATATTCAAACTATAGAATCACATGCAGAATTATTAGAAGAATTTCCAGAATTACAAGGAACAGGAGAATGTTCATTAGGAGAAGGTACTGAACCAATTGATGAAACTGAAATGTTAGCTACACTTATGGCTAATGGATATGAACCAACAACAGAAGAAATTCAAATGCTAAAAGAAGAAGACAGATATCGATACAAATCATCGATAGAAGAACCACCGACATTAGAGTTAAAGCCACTTCCAAACCATTTGGAATACGCTTATTTACATGATGAATCTGAATTACCTGTAATAATATCGTCTTCTCTTACTAAAAATGAAAAATCTCAACTCATTTCTGTGCTAAAAGCTCATAAACCAGCTATTGCATGGAAAATTCATGATATTAAAGGAATAAGTCCTTCGTATTGCACACATAAAATCCTTATGGAAGAAGGTCATAAAACGTATGTACAACGCCAACGAAGACTAAATCCAAATATGCAAGATGTTGTTAAAAAAGAAATTATTAAACTGCTTGATGTAGGTTTAATTTATCCAATCTCTGATAGTGCATGGGTAAGCCCAGTTCAATGCGTGCCTAAGAAGGGCATGACTGTCATCACAAATGAGAAAAATAAGCTTATTCCTACTAGAACTGTAACAGGATGGCGTGTTTGTATTGATTATAGAAAATTAAATGACGCCACCAGAAAAGATCACTTTCCCTTACCTTTCATTGATCAAATGTTGGAAAGATTAGCCGAAAATAGTTACTATTGTTTTCTTGATGGTTTTTCCGGATATTTTCAAATTCCAATAGCACTCGAGGACCAAGAAAAAACCACATTCACGTGCCCTTATGGTACTTTTGCTTACAAAAGAATGCCATTTGGACTTTGCAACGCCCTTGCAACCTTTCAAAGGTGCATGATGGCGATTTTTCACGACATGATAGAAGAATGCATGGAAGTTTTCATGGATGACTTTTCAGTCTTCGGTGATACTTTTGAATCATGTTTAGTTAATCTTGAACGAATGCTTATTAAATGCGAACAATCAAATCTAGTACTTAATTGGGAGAAATGCCATTTCATGGTTAAAGAAGGCATCGTTCTTTGTCATAAAATTTCAAAGGAAGGAATTGAAGTGGATAGAGCTAAAGTAAATGTAATTGCTAAACTTCCACATCCCACCAATGTTAGAGGAGTTAGGAGTTTTCTAGGGCATGCCGGTTTTTACCGACGTTTTATAAAAGATTTTTCTAAAATTGCCACTCCTATGAATAAACTCCTAGAAAAGGATGCCCCATTCATCTTTTCAGATGACTGCATCAAATCTTTTAATATTCTTAAAGAAAAACTCACTAATGCGCCGATTATGATAACTCCAAATTGGAATCTACCGTTTGAGCTTATGTGCGATGCAAGTGATTTTGCAATGGGAGCCGTTTTAGGACAAAGGGTTGAAAAACGATTTCAACCTATTTATTATGCTAGTAAGACGTTACAAGGAGCACAAAAAAATTACACAACTACTGAAAAAGAACTCCTTGCTATTGTCTTTGCTTTTTACAAATTTCGATCATATCTCGTTCTAGCTAAAACGGTGGTCTATACTTACCATCTGCTCTTAGATACCTATTTTCGAAACAAGATGCCAAACCACGATTAATCCATTGGATCTTACTCTTACAAGAGTTCGATATTGAAATCCGAGATAAAAGAGGAGCAGAAAATCTCGCCGCTGATCATCTTTCTCGTCTTGAAAATCTCGAATTATAAGTTCTAAATGAATCGGCCATACAAGACAACTTTCCTGATGAATATCTATTGAAGATAGATTATAATGAAATTCCATGGTTTACAGACTATGCAAACTACTTAGTATGTGGATTCCTTGAAAAAGGATTATCGTACCAAAAACGAAAGAAATTCTTTAGTGATATAAAACACTATTTCTGGGAAGATCCACATTTGTTTAAAAGTTGTCCAGATGGAATAATACGCCGATGTGTATTCGGAGATGAAGCTAGTAAAATTTTAATCCATTGTCACACAGGACCAACAGAAGGGCATTATGGGCCTCAACTAACAGCAAGAAAAGTTTATGATGCTGGATTCTATTGAGCTACAATTTACAAAGACGCACACCTTCTTTGCAAATCCTGTGATGCTTGTCAAAGGGCCGGAAAAATAAGTCAACGTGATGAAATGCCATAAAATGTCATTCAAGTATGTGAAGTATTTGACATTTGGGGTATTGACTTTATGGATCTATTTCCAAAATCTCATAATAATCTCTACATTCTCGTTGCCATAGATTATGTATCTAAATGGGCGGAAGCACAAGCTCTCCCAACTAACGATGCACGAGTTGTAGTCAACTTTTTAAAATGTCTTTTTGCAAGGTTTGGAACACCGAAAGCTTTAATAAGTGATCGGGGTACTCATTTCTGTAATAATCAACTTGAGAAAGTTCTCAAAAGATATGGAGTAACTCATAAAATCTCCACTGCTTATCATCCACAGACAAGTGGACAAGTTGAAAATACCAACCGAGCTTTAAAACGTATTCTAGAGAAAACCGTAGGATCAAATCCGAAGGAATGGTCCATTAAATTGGAGGATGCACTCTGGGCTTTTAGAACAGCCTACAAAACTCCAATTGGAACCACACCTTTTAAACTCGTTTACGGAAAAGCATGTCATCTTCCAGTAGAAATTGAACACAAAGCATTTTGGGCTTTGAAGACATGTAATCTTGATTTACATGAAGCCGGACGTCTACGGTTAAGTCAACTAAACGAATTAGAAGAATTAAGACAAGAAGCATACGAAAATTCGTTGATCTATAAAGAAAGAACGGAGAAATGGCATGATAAAAGAATCAGAAGTTCAAAAGAATTTAAAGAAGGAGACAAAGTTCTTCTTTTCAATTCACGATTCAAGCTATTTCCAGGAAAATTGAAATCAAGATGGTCTGGACCATTCATAGTCAAAAGAGTTTTCCCGTACGGAACAGTAGAATTAATAAATTCAAATGGGATTGAATTTAAGGTTAATGGTCACATAGTTAAACATTACATAGATAGTCTGATGGAAGTTGACAACGAAGTTAATCACAATTTCGACACCACAGCTAACTAAGTGTGGAGAGAATCAAGTCTTTTAAAGGAAAATATGTATTTCTGTTAGAGTTAGATTTTCTGTTTTCGTGTAGTTCTCGAAAATGGAACCCGAATGGTCTTTCCCTAGCAGACCCTAAAGAACTAGCCTTCTCCCCCCATTCTGAATTTTTATTTTTTTAGGTTTTTCGACATGAAGACTTCCTGTGAATTAAACCATGGTCTAATGCTACACGCTTTGATCACTAAACGTAATAATGACACCCTTCCAAGTGAAATAGTATCATTAATCAGAAGTAAATTGGACGGAGTAAGAAAAGAATCCAGATGCGAAAATAATAAGTTACAATTTGGTAAAGGAAAGTCAAAATCCGCAGCGCAAAGGAGAGCACGACACCTTGAAAAATGTCACAAATGCGGAAAATGGTCACACGAAGGTAAATGTTTAAATAATCAAACCTATTCAAACACCGAATTTGTTACTTTATGCAGAGATGGACCGTTCATATGTTTAGAAGAAAAAACGTTAAATGCTCGAGGTTACGCCTATGTAGCCATGGAAAACCTATTAGTCCGACTATCTTATGAGTGGGCTAGAGCATATCACTAAGAAATGTATTTCACAGGTAAGTTTGTACAGTTTTCATTTTTTATTTTAATTTTTAACCTTTTGATAATAAATGCTAAATTGTTCGCTATAAAGTATTAAATTGGTATTCAATAAAATTAGGTCTTGAGACCGAAATTATTGATATCATACAAAAATTTACTACATCACTGCGAAATTTACCGTTTATTCTTAAGGTATAAATATCTTTAATCAATCAACCAAAATATTTTAAAAATTCGTCATGAGTTAAATTAGGTCATGGAACAGAAATTACTTTACCGAAAAGAGGGGCGCATATTTTTGATAATATTTGATTGATTAAAGTGGGATAAAAGACCAAAAAGATTTTTATTTTATTTTTACCATGTTTTTAAAATTAATTTTAAAATAATATTGTAAAATTTTTAAATCAATATATTTAAAATTGTAAATATTTGAAAAATTAATATTTTTAATATAAGTTTGTATGTATAAAAACAAAAATATAATTTAAGTTTGGTGTGAATTTTTAATATGAATTTTTAATTTTATGCATTTTAAATTTAAGTTTGGTGTGAATTTAAAAACAAAAAATTTACTTTATTTCGCTAAGTTAAAAATATGATTTTTAAAATTCGTCGTGAGTTGAAGACTAGGTCTTTGAACCGAAATTGCTCTACCCAAGGGAGGGACGAGAACTTTTATTATCATTATTTTTAATTTTATTGAATTAAAGTACGCCAAAAACATAAAAAAAAACCCAAAAATCTTTATTTTTAAAACCGCGATTTAAAAAGTGACAAATTTTAAAATTTTTGTCGAGGGACGGACTAGGACAACGATCCGAAACGCTCTCGCTCCTAAAAGAAACAAATTTTTAAAATTTTATTAATTTATGTTTTAGAAATTATAACCTTTTTATAAAAAAAATAGAAAAAAAAAACAAACGCCAATATGTTTAGAAACTTTGGTAAAATTTAATCATTTTTCTACGCTAATCACCCTCAATAATTTAAATTGTTACTGATTTCTTGCAAATGAGGGCATTGCAAGATCTTAAGTGTGGGAAGGGGTTAAATTCTTTCGGAATTTTAAAAAAAAATTAACTTAAAACACTTGGTTACCATTAAAAATACTAGTAAAGCAGTAGTTGTATTAGAATCTAGTGCTCTCTGATAATAAAGAACAACCCTAGTCTTATATACTGACTACCCAATTCTAGTAAAATTTTTCAAAATTTTCAATTAAATGAATTCAAAATCATGTTTATACATATTTATGAACGATAAAACTAGTGTTAACACCGAAATTATTGTTACCTCAGAAAGGACATAAATTGAGAAACAAACCAAAATGTTAGAATTCATTTAAAATGGAATAGAGGACAATAAAAAGGCAAATAAAAGAAAATAAAAGCCAAGTGTGGGAAAATTTACCAAGTTATTTTAAAACATGTCACATAATTCTGTAACAAATAACTGAAGATACTTTTGCCTTGGACTAAACTAAACAGTTTTACCCGATTTACTGTAAAATATTTGAAAGAAAAATGGATCTACACGATGAATCAATTCCATCATTATAAGGAAGTAAAGTCTTCCGAAAAAGAAACGCGCTTCTTGATTTAGGTCATGAAGTTGTCGTCCAAACCAGCTGTAGGTTGACGAAAAATCTAGAAAAGTCATCTCTAAAATCAGCAGGAAATCCACGGACCTCAGCATCAAACAGGGTCGCCAAGTGGTCAGACTTATCCTAACCATGAGAGGATCTGTCTTGTAAAATGGGGAGGGCGCCGTGCAAATTAGCTGGATAAGACTAATGAATCAGATCCCCAGAAAGGATAATCTCTTTACAGATCAAAAATCAGCTATTAAGACTGATATTACTCAATCCTAGAGATTGACCTTAAAGATTGAGAATTACAAACTCATGGAATTCGATGATATCTAAACTCGAGCTTGAACGAGAAAATATTTTGATCAAAATTACAAACCGATTTGTTTTCTGAAAACCCATTTTCAATGCATTCATTACCATTGAACGTAAAATCCTAGGAATTCACCTAGAATTCATTAGGTCACCTGAACCAAATCAGGTATCAACCGTAGGAACGGTGGTTGCATAGCATGGTCAAAGACAGGACCTTGTGCCAGACCCAAAAATTATAAGGGTGAGCTTTACTATTGCTCCTACCAAGGATAGTAATTGCATCCGACACGTTATAGACCATAATTAAAAGCATGTCAGGGGACATTGCCTTAACAGTTGCTTGTTCAACGCTTTCCTTTACAACCGGACGGTAGTTTACGAAAAGGTAATATACGGAACAAGTAAACTGGACGTGTTGCTTTCCCAATACAAGGTTAGCAATTGGGTGACACAAAACCACAAGTTTTGAGCTAAAATTTTTAAATCTAAAACCCACCAAACCCACAAAAAGAATTTGCAAACACCGGTGAAGGGTTATTCCGGAAAACTTATCTAGGGTAAAAGCTAGAATGAAATTTTCAAAAGATCAAATGTTTTCATAAAGATCCAATTTCCTTAAAGGATCTAAATTTTCATAGTCATGTGGGACTGTAAACCACTTCGTTACTACCATTGTTTATACCGTCGTATAGAAATCACTGATGTACAAAGTGTGAAGAATAAAGAAGTGATTCTAGTATATTTCAAGACTATATTGCTTGAGGACAAGCAACGCTCAAGTGTGGGAATATTTGATAATGCTAAAAACGAACATATATTTTATAGCATTATCCCTCAAGAAAGACAAGCTTTTAGTTGCAATTGTTCTATTTACAAGTAATATTCGTTTAAATAATAAAAAGTGAAGACAAAAGACAGACTCGACGAATTGAAGACGCAAACGACCAAAAAGCTCAAAAGTACAAAGTACAATCAAAGAGGTTCCAATTATTGATGAGAAACGTCTCAGAATTACAAGAGTACAAGATTCAAAACGCAAAGTACAAGATATTAAATTGTACACAAGGACGTTCGAAAATCGGGAACCGGGACCAGAGTCAACTCTCAATGCTTGACGCAACGGACTAAAAATTACAAGTCAACTATGCACATAAATAAAATATAATATTTAAATAATTCTTATAATTATTTATATATTATATTATTATTTATAAACCGTCGGCAGAAGAAACAAACACATGTGAGCCTCCCCAGCTGGCCATGCGATCGCATGGCCTTGAAGGGCAAAGCCCATGCGATCGCATGAGCCCCTTTTTCAGCTCACAGGCCTACAAAATTTCGAGCTTTGGTGCACCATTTAACACATCTTTTTCTCATTCATCATACGTAATATATATATATATATATATATATATATATATATATATATATATATATATATATATATATATATATATATATATATATATATATATATTTATATTTTAATTTTAATTTTAATTTTAATTTCCAATAATAAGGGTATGTTAGCGAATATTGTAAGGGTGTAAGTCGAAATTCTGTCCGTGTAACGCTACGCTATTTTTAATCATTGTAAGTTATGTTCAACCTTTTTATATTAATGTCTCGTAGCTAAATTATTCTTATGCTTATTTAAAATGAAGTAATCATGATGTTGGGCTAATTACAAAAATTGGGTAATTGGGCTTTGTACTATAATTGGGGTTTGGACAAAAGAACGACACTTGTGGAAATTAGACTATGAGCTATTAATGGGCTTTATATTTGTTTAACTAAATGATAGTTTGTTAATTTTAATATAAAGATTTACAATTGGATGTACCTATAAATAACCATATACACTCGATCGGACACGATGGGCGGGATATTTATATATACGAATAATCGTTCATTTAACCGGACACGGGAATGGATTAATAGTCACTAGAATTATTAAAACAGGGGTGAAATTATGTACAAGGACACTTGGCATAATTGATAACAAAGTATTAAAACCTTGGGTTACACGCAGTCGATAACCTGGTGTAATTATTAAACAAAGTATTAAAATCTTGTTACAGTTTAAGTCCCTAATTAGTTGGAATATTTGACTTCGGGTATAAGGATAATTTGACGAGGACACTCGCACTTTATATTTATGACTGATGGACTGTTATGGACAAAAACCAGACGGACATATTAAATAATCCAGGACAAAGGACAATTAACCCATGGACATAAAACTAAAAATCAACACGTCAAACATCATGATTACGGAAGTTTAAATAAGCATAATTTCTTTATTTTCATATTTAATTGCACTTCTAATTATCGCACTTTTATTTATTGTCATTATATTTAATTGCACTTTTAATTATCGTACTTTTTAATTATCGCAATTTTATTTTATCGCACTTTTATTTATCGCAATTTCATTATCGTTATTTACTTTACGCTTTAAATTAAGTCTTTTATTTATTTAATATTTTACATTAGGTTTTAATTGCAACTAAAGTTTTAAAATCGACAAACCGGTCATTAAACGGTAAAAACCCCCTTTTTATAATAATAATATTACTTATATATTTTTGTATTTTTATAAATTAAAACTAATATAGCATTAAGCTTTGTTTAAAAGATTCCCTGTGGAATGAACCGGACTTACTAAAAACTACACTACTGTACGATTAGGTACACTGTCTATAAGTGTTTTAGCAAGGTTTAAGTATATCCATTCTATAAATAAATAAATATCTTGTGTAAAATTGTATCGTATTTAATAGTATTTCGTTGTAAAATATAAGCTATTTCATATACACCTCGCATAACATCAAATAGCGTAGCGTTACACGGACAGAATTTCGACTTACACACTTACAACATTCGCTAACATACCCTTATTATTATTAAATTAAAATTAAAATTAAAATTATAATATATATATATATATATATATATATATATATATATATATATATATATATATATATATATATATATATATATATATATATATATATATATATATATATATATATTACGTGAGAGATAGAGAGGAGAAAAAGATGTTTTACATTCGACCAAAAACTGCGAAATTTATAGGATGTCACCAACATTTTTGCTCCATGCGATCGCATGGAATTTGTGCCTTCTGGCCACGCGATCGCATGGCCTGGGAATCCAGCTCACATTTGCTTGTTTTCTTCTTGCCGACGGTTTTAATATATAATATAATATATATATATAATTTTTAAGAATTAATTATATATTATATTATATTCATGTGCATAGTTAACTTGTAATTTTTAGTTCGTTGTGTCGAGCATTGAGAGTTGACTCTGGTCCCGTTCCGGATTTTCGAACGCCCTTTCGTACTATTTAATATCTTGTACTTTGCGTTTTGCGGCTCGTACTCTTGTAACTTTTAGACGTTTCTCATCAATAATTTGAACCACTTTGATTGTACTTTGTACTTTTTAGCTTTTTGGTCGTTTGCGTCTTCAAATCGTCGAATCTGTCTTTTGTCTTCACCTTTTATTATTTAAACGAAAATCACTTGTAAATAGAACAATTGCAACTAAAAGCTTGTCTTTCTTGAGGGATAATGCTATGAAATATATGTTCGTTTTTAGCATTATCAGATAACCTTATTGAGCTTCCCAAAGGCATATCTCGAGCCTTTGAATTCTCCATGTTGAACCTCTCTACTACTTTATAGAATTCCTTTCACACGATCACGCACAATACTCATACCAAGTATTTTCCTAGCACCGCCAAGGTCTTTCATCTCGAATTCATGGAAAGTAATCTCTTCAACTTGTTGATTTCGGACATGTTAGAACTCGCAATCAACATGTCATTAACATACAATAACAAGATGATATAAGAATACTTGAATTTCTTCAAGCATCAACAATGATCGGCTTCACATCTTAAGAAATTAATCTTATTCATAAACTCATCAAACTTCAAGTACCATTTCCGAGGTGCTTGCTTCAATTCATACATATTTTGCTTTAGCTTACAAACCCACTTCTCTTTACTCTTTACCTCAAAGCCCTCAGGTTGCTTCATATAGATCTCTTCATGAAGATCTCTGTGTAAGAATGCGGTCTTCACAACTAATTTCTCAAGCCGTAAGTCATCGGATGCAACTATAGCAAGCAACACCCGAATAGTAGTCATTTTAACTACCGGTGAAAAAATCTCGTTGTAATCAAAAAAATAAAAAAGTACGGTGTTACATTACAAAACCTCTTTTGAGACGTATTAGAAATGTAATTGGATGAGTAATCATTAGCGAATGAATAAAAAAAGATGCATATGATAGAATATAATTCATAATGTTATAAAAAGCACTAGTATAATAAATTAAACAATTAAGTAACATGGAGTATGATACAACGGTTTAATAAATATGTAACAAATATGAAAGTGAGGTAAATAGTAAAGAAACAAAAACGAACATTTCATTTTTGTGGACGCGATTGTCAAGCATAGTTTCTAGTCTCTTGTAGTACTTATTAATTGACAATGAGAATTCCGTGAATTGTTTAGTTGTGAGATTTTTTTATAATTAGTCAAAGTATTTATATAAAAGTGTAAAAAGATGCTAAAAGTTAAAAATTTAGTCAAAATATTGATGTCATTATTAATAAAGGTTTTTTCAAAAACAAAAATAATTTTATTTAGTTCGTTGATGTGTACTATTAACTAATATTAAGAAAATTGAATAATTAGAACATGATGTAAATAAGATGCTATAGCATAAGAATTTCAAACCTGAGAAAGTACTTGTATTTTTAAATTTTCTACCAATACAGAAATGAAAAGATAAAGATTTGATTGGGTTACAAAGTGCAAGTGACGTGTTACTAATAAGAACATCATATCATATTTGTTGGTTAACAATGCAATTAAACAATGTTACATGATTGGGACCTTCAAACACTGCTTGAGGATCCTTCTCTTCCTCGGAAGATGAACAACTTGTGGCCATAGTATGCAAATCCTTCTTGGGTAGCAATGCTCCACCAATCCCAAACTGCTTCGTCCTTTTCTCAAATAAAAGATTCACCACTTTAACCTACATAAAGAAAATCATAAATTTAAAAGCTACCATATCAGACTAATACATTTTATTAATCTTAGCATTATGGCTATATGTCTATAACTAACATACACATATACCATCTTAAAAGTCAACCATTTTTTTTATAAGATACTAGCCTTTAAGAGCCCGTACGTTACACGACGGGCCCTAATAAAACTAAGTATAAAATGTTAACGAAGTTATGAAAGATAAATATGACAAGTATCTTTGTACATCTAATATACTAAAATGGAATAGACATTAAACATATAGTCCAACATTGAGAACAACATATTAATTAGCACTGACAGTTTATGCTCATAGCAATAGACATTAAACATGAACATATAATTTCATAAAACATGTATAAACTGAATATACCAACTAATTTCAAATTTCCAATTCCAACTTCTAAAAACATGTATAACAAGTAAAAGTGTTCACCTATAGTTCCTGAATTTGGAGGAATACCCTTTTAGCCCGCACAATGCATTGTGAATTTGTGATTACCCTGCTTAACCGAAGATGCATTGTGATACAATGAAAATGCATTAAGGAAATAAGAAAGCATTTTCACCCGCTTAAATGAAATATGGTACCATATGAAGTCACTGCAATCAAAAACTTTCTTATACCCATTAGATCCATTTCCTTTTGATCCATTCAATATTTACCTGTCAGAAGTAATTGTATATGGTCCTTAAATAACATGTTATTCTTCGAGCATCCAACTGCATAAAATGCAAACACTTCCCCGGAAAAAAAAAATGCAAGCTCTCATTAGTTAATGCTGGAATATGTAACAATAAAGGACTCGTTCAATAGGTTCCAAAATAAATGTCAAAATGGGTTTTTCATATAATTTAGTTTTCCTCCGAACCGTTTCAACATTTAGCCCGACCTATACATATTTAATTGGCTTCAAAATAGCATGTCTTGACCCCGTAATGCTACCCGACCATTTTCCCAATTTTAATTTGGTAATCCAATATACTATAAAAAAAAATGAAATCATAATTTTGAAGTTGGTTATCAAAACTTCACGTGCCCATATATCTCAATATGCACTTTTAATCACCAAATTAGTAGTAGACCACCATACAATTATGTTCTACTTAGAAGACCCAAATACATAAAAATAATGAATAAAAACATTTAAGCAGACTGAGTAATCCTAAATTCCATCGGAGGATTTATCGATTAATAAAAAAGACGTAGTTAGGCTACATTGGAAACCAAATATCTGTCACCTAAAATGGAGTAAATGGCTGCATTAAAAAAATGATAACATACAAATAACTACTAATGTCCAACAAATAAAGAAAAAGAAAAAAAAATCACAAAACTTACACATAACAAATAACTACAACCAGGCGTAACCATAAGTTGAGAAAACACAACAAAAGTGCCTTCAGAAGTAATTGTAGGTGACAATGAATAAGGCAAACTGAATGCTGACGATATAACTTATCATAAGATATACAGAATTACAGTTACTAAAGAACTATGAGAGACAATTCAATATAAATAAGCAAATACGAAATACATAGACATACCAGGGTCAACCATTGATACATCAGAAGCAGAAGCTACCAGGCCCTTATTTCGAGTGTCTTGTCCAACAAATCCAGTAAAATTACTACAATGTGTAACAGACGACTTCCTAATACAATTATTTTTCTCATTCGAAGAACTTAAGGAAGCAGGGCCACTCGCACCATCAATTCCACATGGTGAAGCAGCCTCTACACACTTTACTGACTTCCTTATTGGTGACATTATAATACAAAAAAACCGCATATAACAACACAAAAGACTCCGTGTATACGAAAATCCAAGGAAAAAATATTATAACCAATAAATAAGATATTAAAAAAAAACCCCAAACCTAAGAAACAAACCCTAATCACATGTATAAAGTGAAAAACAACCGCACTTGACAATACGAAAGGAAAAAATCAAAAAAAAAAAATAGCTACTATACTAAAAAAAAGCAATTTACCTGAATACGCTGCCGAAAAAGAAAATCAGATAAAAGCAACGAACAACAAAATCCCCAACAAAAAAGCACCTGCTAAGGGAGCTGAAATGAGAGTCAATACGGATGTTTATATTAGATGCTATTGTCGTTGTATTACCTGTTAGCATTGGGTCAGATAATTGTTTGTAGGATTATATTGCATCATAGTAGACACCTCTGTTAAAAATATTGCACAATCCACTTAGTAATTACTAATGACTAATATATAATATGTGAAATTACAAATCTACATACTAAACTCAAACCTAATTGAACATGACAGATTTATAATTATAATCATATAAGTGAAAGTAAAAGTGAAAAACCTCATCTTGATTGTTCTCGAAAATCCTATAAATCTTCATAACATCGTCAAACATCTTGATTGCTCTTTTGATTCGTCACCATCATGTTATTGTTCATCATTTAGTTGCAAACCTAAGCCTAATTGAACTTTATAACATCATAAACAATTGATCAGTCATAAAGTTTGAGTAATATAACTGACGAAAAAATATTATATGTTGTCCAAAATTATAGAGCTCCCGTAGGCGAATGGGTCGAAATTGCCCCTCCAATAAATAATCGCCACATTAGTTTTAAAGAAATGACAAAATGTCGTCTACAGTTACATTAGCAACCTGCTACAAACCCAAATACAACCAAGAGTAATTCTATATACATTAATCTAATGACCACATAAAGAAAACGGTGCAACTTAATTATTTAAATGAAGAAATTTAATGAAATAAGTCAAAGATGAACTAAAACTAAAAAAAAAACAACAACTAAACCTAAAAAAACATCGTAGAATAATGGATGAAAAAGAATTACAAAATCGAATTAAACAAAAGTCGTCGCTTCCTTCCCAGTTCTTTGCAATTTCACTCTGCATCTGAAGAAATCGATTCATTTGAAACTAATAAAAAAGACGTAGTTGATATGAAGTCAAATCTAGTACTGAAAATACATGCCCTTAAACATGGCTGCAAATACATGGCTACAAATATGGTTGCAAATACATGGCCTTAGTCTAGTCTCATTTATGTTAGTCCAAAAGTTCAACAATTCAATATATACGTATGACTTCTTAATGTGGTCCAGATTGGCCGTGAGTTGGGATGTATAATCTGTAATAACTATATATATGACTACTTAATATGGTCAAAATAGGCATGGACTGAGTTCTCTAAGACAAACTTTTGAATCCATTACTTTGAATGTAATTATATCATTGACTAATACTCATGTACTATGACAAGCATATTAACTTCATAACCATATATGTGACTAATATTCTACATTTAAATACATTTTGTATTTTAAATGTAACCATTGTGATGTGCGTAGAGGTGTATACGAAATAGTTATATTTTTATTACGAAATACGTTACAGATGGGATATACCTAAACATTGCTACAACACTATAGGCAGTGTACCTAATCGTAGAATAGTATAGTTTTTAGTAAGTCCGGTTCGTTCCACAGGGAGACGGCTTATTGCGTACACTATATTTTTAAACAATTATATTTGTATATATATATATATATATATATATATATATATATATATAGTAATATAGTAGTATTATTATTATTATAAAAAGGGAGTTTTACCGTTTAATGACCGGTTTGTCGATTTTAAATAAAGCGTAAAGATAAATGACGATAATATAAATGACAGAATTTAAATTGCGATAAAGTAAATTACAGTAATTAAAATGACAGTAAATAAAGGTACGATGAAATATGAAATAAAAATATTATGCTTATTTAAACTTCCGTAATCATGATGTTCGACGTGTTGATTTTAATTTATTACCCTGGGTTAATTGTCCTTTGTCCTGGATTATTCGATATGTCCATCTGGTTTTTGTCCATAACAGTCCATCAGTCATAAATATAAAGTGCGAGTGTCCTCATCAAATTATCCTTATATTCGAAGTCAAATATTCCAACTAATTGGGGACTTAAACTATAATTACACCAATTTTCCTTGTATGTAATTCACCCCTGTTTTAATGAGTCCATTGACTATTAATCCATTCCCGTGTCCGGTTAAATGAACGATTATTAGTACATATAAATATCCCACCCATCGTGTCCGATCGAGTGTATGTGGTTATTTATAGGTACGTCCAATTGTAAATCTTTATATTAAATTAACGAACTCTCATTCAATTAAACAAATATAAAGCCCATTAATAGCTCATATTCCAATTTCCACAAGTATCGTTCTTTTGTCCAAACCCCAATTATGGTACAAAGCCCAATTACCCCGTCTTTAATATTTTGGCCCAACATCATGATTACTTCGGCTTAAATAAGCATAATAATAACTTAGTTACAAGACATTAATTTAAAAAGGAGAACATAACTTACATTGAGTATTTATCGCGTAGCTTTACACAGACAGAACTTCGACTTTAAAACCCGTAAAATAACCTTTTACATTACTCAAACTAATCTAATATAAAACTAAACTAATATATTATATATATATATATATATATATATATATATATATATATATATATATATATATATATATATTACAGAGGGAGTATTATTATTATTGTGTAAAGAACTCGGCCAGAATTCGTTGCATTTATAGGACCTGGCCTGGAATTTTCATGCATCCGATCGCATGGAATTTCTGCCTTCTGGCCATGCGATCGCATGGCCACCCTGGATCCAGCTGTTTTGCTTTGTTTCTAGCTTGTTGACATAATTTAATAAATATATATAATATATATATAATTTATATAATTATATATATATATATATATATATATTATATTATATTCTTGTGCATAGTAGACTTGTAATTTTAGGTCCGTTGCGTCGCGCATTGATAGTTGGCTCAGGTCCCGGTTCCGGATTTTCGAACGTCCTTTCGTACTATTTAATATCTTGTACTTTGCGTTTTACAATTTGTAATTTGCACAAAAAATTATTTTCCTTAACACCCAAAATCCGCGCAAGTCTTTAACTCACTTTTAGTGGCACTTTTGAGTGCACTATTGATTTAGTGGCACTTTTCAGGCTTTTTTTTTTTGAACGGCTTGGTTAGTTGGTAAGACACACGCACGCGTCGAGGAGAAACCCAGGATCGAATCTCACAAGAGGGCTCTGAGATCTATTTCACTCTCAAAGCCATTGGAAATTAAATCAGGGAAAACTCCCCCCATGAGGATCGAACCTGCACCATTGCTGGAAACAGGGGAGATTTCATGGGTGGCCACTAGGGATGGCGCCCGCGGGTAATGGGCACGGGTTCTATATACCCGCGACCCGCCCATCGGGTTTCTTTTTTGCATGTTGAGACTCGTTACCCGCCCACGGGTAAAAACTTTTCGCCCATGCCCGTGACCCGCGGATACCCGTGACCCGCGGATACCCGTGACCCACGGGTAACCTGCGGGTAATAATGATATACAACTTTTTATTAGAAAATTCAAAAAATTTTATTAATTATAAAACCATATGTACAAGCTATATGTATAATGACGTGAAAATTAAGTTTTTCACTTGTATATAATATTATATTTTTAATCATTATTCAAATACTAGTAAAATAGCTTTTAAATTTAATAATTGTAAGTATTAATTCTTGGGTAAATTAAGAAAAGTCTCATGTATTCACGGGTCGGGTTTTATCCGCGACGGGTAGTATATACCCACGACCTGCCCGTGACCCGTCGGCGGGTATAAATTTTTACCCGTACCCGTGCCTGCGGGTAAGATTTAATGATTTAACCCGCCCATCGCGGTTCGGGTACCCGCGGGTCACGGGTTTTTTCTCGTCCATTGCCATCCCCAGTGGCCACCCGGGCTAGGCCCGGATGGTTGGCACTTTTTCTTCAATTCTTTAATCTTCGTACTTTGTCTTCACATTTAATTATTTAAACGATTACAACTTAAAAATAGAATAATTACAACTAAAAACTTTACATATTGGGATGATATTGCGACTAAATATATGTTCGTTTGGAGCACTATCACATTGATTTTTGTTGTGACGACCCGGAAATTTTCGACCAAATTTAAACTTAATCTTTATATGGTTCCGAAACGATAAGCAGAGTCTGTAATGTTGAGTCTCAAAATTTTTGAACTATTTATATGGATTCAATTACCCTTTGACTACTCCTGACGATTCACGAACAATTGTGTAAATAATTATGTAAATATATAAGTATAAAAAAATAGAAAAAAATAATATATATATATATATATATATATATATATATATATATATATATATATATATATAATATTGATTGAATACAAAAACCCTTTTATCAATTAGAATTAAAAATGTAAAATAATAAATAAAATAATTAAGTTATTATTAAAATGCATATATATAAATAGATATATGATATTATTAGGAATCTATATAGATATATATAAAAGATTTCTATTAATAATTATTTTATTGTAACATTTATAAAATATATAAATAATAAATATTCAATAAATGTTATCATGTAACATATGATATAATTATTAAATATTACATAATTAATATAACTACAAGTTTGATTATAGTTAATATATTATTATAATCAATATTATTATATATTGTATAAATATGAAATTTGATATAATTGATTTGTTATATAATTACTATTGTTATTAGTATTATTAGTATTATGGTTATCATTATCCATATCGTAATTAGTAGTAAGATTACAATTTTAGTTATTATTAATGAATATGTATTATTATTATTATCTTTATCAAGATTGTTATTATTAATATCATTATTAATATCTAATATTATTATAATTAATATAATTATTATTAGTGTTAAGATAATTAATATTTATTAGAAACAATACATTTTATTAATAATAGGATTGTTATCAATATTATTACTAGTATTAAGATTATATATTATTATTATTATTATTAGTTCCATTATTAAATTAAGGTATGTATAATTAATAATATTATGTTTTCTTTATATATACATATATAGTTAAAACCGATATAACTATACAAATACATATACACAAAATAGAGTTATATACTTGTTTATACAGTTATATACATACGTAAATATGGATAATTAAATAAATATAAATACAGAAAATAAGGTATTCTGTTTCAAATCGTTGTCACCCTGTAACTGAGATGATTTCTTGTCTCCAATTCCATTATAAGATTCTAAATCAAAATCAGATGTATCCAAATTACGTTACCAATCGTAATCAGCTTTTGTTATTCTTTAATTTTTTTTATTTTTTTTATTTTTTTTATTTATTCATGTCTGATTCATGTCGATACTTGCATTATTTAACAAAGGATCAATTAAAGTTGCTGAGGCAATTCACTCAACTTTCTCTCATCAATTATAAACTATAACATATATTAGTTGTGCATTTTTGATAATTAAAAACAAAATTTTTATTTATAAAACTTGATTTTCTCTGTTCTTGAATAATTTTTCCAAAACCATGAATTTGAACGAAATCTCAAAAACTAAAAATGTAGTTATGTTAGGAATCTATTACTAAATCTTTCTGCAAAGTTTCAATGCTTAATTCTCAAAATCAAAGTCGAATTCAAGGGTCAAAGTTTTGTTTTTAAAAAGTCAACCAATGTTCTTCACTCAAATTAGTGTTATATGTTATGATTAAGGTAAAATTTATGATTCCATTAGTTTCTATAAACACTTTAAAAACTAATTCGTGTTATAATCTTTATCAAAATCGTAACCACTTGCAAAATTAAAATTTTTTTTTCAAAACAACGACGAGCAGGCTGCTATTGCTCTTTTTTTTTTTACTGTTAATTGATTTCACAATTATACATCGTTTAGGTGTTACATCAAATAATTAGTGAAGATTAGGAATTAAGTTGTGAGTCGAATGGAAATTGAAATTGAGGAGGAAGAAGGTGTGATGATCGCTCCAAATCCATATGGACGAACACGTCATTCATCGATTTCATTGCGAGGTATTTGACCTCTATATGATACATTTTGTAAATATTGCATTCTTTTGAAAAGGCACACCATAAATGAATATTTAAATCAAAGGTTTTCGACATCTGATGATTTCTACATATAGACAATCACCGTAATATAGTAGTTTACAATAGTACTTCTGTTGACAATGCAGTCAAAATAAGATACATGGTGATGATTTGGTGAATGCAACGTTTCCTTGAAAAATATGCCATGTAAGAATCCATGCACATAGCTTGTCTAACATATAAGTAAACAGCGAAAGACTTCTAGGGAACCTGAGAATAAACATGCTAACAAGTGTCAACACAAAGGTTGGTGAGTTCATAGTTTTAATGTTTTGCATAATCTGTACATAAATGTGGATCACAAGATTTCAGTTGTTTCATCCAGAAATGTTTATCAAAATATTCTACAAGATTGAGCACCCTGGTAACTAAGCTTTAACATTATAATAAGTACCCCTGTTTTAACATACATGCAACCAACATGTACAATACACGCAAACTAACGTGTACTAAACTCAAATAGCATACGTCTGTTTTATAGTTCAGGCTAGGGTTTCTATACCTGAAACAGAGGGGGATGTCAAGCCCTATGGATCTATATATAACTACTCGCGCCCACCAGTTCTTATAACTGGCAGTTACTAGTTACCAAAGCTAAGGGATTTTCAGTTCAAACTCGGTGTAGAATTTAGTATGTACTTGTATCCATTGCGTTTAAAATAAAGTGCATGTATTCTCAGCCCAAAAATATAGATTGCAAAAGCAATTAAAAAGGGAGCAAATGAAACTCACCTTAGTAGCACATAAAGTCGTTCACCGAAATGTGACCGAAACTTGGAATACCAAATAACCGTAGATCTTAACCTAGAGAACATATGTTGGTCAATAATTGTCTATCAAGCTAGGTCAGGTCATAGTGTATCACAATCCTAATGCTCGAGATCGACATACAAAAGTTATCAAAAGTCATTTCAAAAAGTCAATCTGACTCAATACAATAGTTGAATGATCATGGCAATCGAAACATTTTAACATTTCACATAGTTTCCTAATTTTTGTAAAATTAAACTATAGTTTTTATAAGGCTTTAAAATATGATAAAACAATCAATTTTGACAATTGTTCAACAAAACGAGACGTGCCTTATATAAGAATTCATTTACTCCGCTGGTAATATTTAAAATTCAATTTATCAATCTTATAAACAAGTTGTTTAAATATTAATTGCAGATTCAAAAGCAATTTCAATTAACGTCAATCATAATTCTGTTGATCATATCTTTTAATTCGTTCATCGAAATCATACGATATCTAAATGAAAAGTTATTGATTTTTCGCCAGCTTTCCAAAAACATGCATATCATATACCTTTTATTAGTAATATATGTATTTAATTCATGATTCATCATAAACTGTTTAACGACGAAATTTAGCATACTAGCATGCATAAACATATATACTCGAGCACTAGACATGTATACACTATTAATATATAAAAGATAAGATATGAATGTTCACGTATCAATATTGTGATTCAATATTGCAGGAAAGTATGTAGACGCAACGGAGATGATAAACACTAGGTTAGACTTGCGAATAATACCCATGAACATTACCCATAATCTCCATATCTATAACTCATAGTTTCCTTAGCTTAAACCCGTTTGAAAACTTGTTTTGAAAGTGACATGCTCATGACTTCGTCGTAGTATTTTATGTATAATACTAATTAATAATACTCCGGACTATAAGATTAATAATAATATTAATCTTTATTAATCTTAATAATAATAATAATAATAATAATAATAATAATAATAATAATAATAATAATAATAATAATAATAATAATAATAATAATAATAATATAAATATAATTATATATAGAGAGAGCAGAGATATTGAAAGAGTGTAAAACATTCGGCAAAAACTGGAGCATTTTTAGGACTTTTGCTGAATCCATGTGCCATGTGATCGCATGGCTTGGTAGAGGGATTCCCATGCGATCGCATGGGGTCCTTTTCCAGCTCACATGATTTTTGTTATTTTCCTCGTCGACATAATATTAAATTAATATAATATATATAATTAAAATTAATTAATTATATATTATTAGTTGTTGTTATTATTATTAAGATAATTGTTGTTACTCCTAAGTTATTAGAAGTATCATTATTATTAATCACATTAAGATTTATCATTATTGTTATTATTAATATAAGTATTATAATTACAATTAGGATTACGAATTGATGTTATAGCAGCTTTAATTATTGGTTTAGAAATTAAACACGAAGACTATGATCATGATTTACATAAGTATTGTTATTAATATTGCTTATTATTAAGTAGTATGTATTATTATAAAAGTTATTTTTTTATTATCATTACTAATAAACTTTTCATTTTATTAAAAATTACTGTTATTATCATTTTCATAAGATTTATTATTAAAACTAACATTAATATTATTATTAATAGAATCATTAATATTATTATCATTATTATTAATACTAGTATTATCATTATTATTATTTTAATCACTACTAATATATTTTGGTATTATTATAATTACTATTTTAACAAACAAATATATATATATATATATATATATATATATATATATATATATATATATATATATATATATATATATATATATATATATATATATATATATATATATATATGTGTGTGTGTGTGTGTGTGTGTGTGTGTGTGTGTGTGTGTGTGTGTTTGTGTGTGTGTGTGTGTAAAATATTTAATACATATAACATAACAAAATTTACATTTTCATAAATGCGAGTATGCAGGGGATATTCTATATGCATTATGTTAATGTCGGTTACCAGGTGTTCATCATACGAATGATTTTTATTACACTTGCGAGTGTAATGTTATTTATGAAAAATGAGAATCTTGTGGTCTATTAAAATTATGGAAATGATTGATTACGATAAACTAATGAACTCACCAACCTTTTGGTTGACCCTTTAAAGCATGTTTATTCTCAGGATTGAAAGAAATCTTCCGCTGTGCATTTGCTCATTCTAAAGATATTACTTGGAGTCGTTCATGACATATTTCAAAAGACGTTGCATTCGAGTCGTTGAGTTCAACAAGATTATTATTAAGTCATTTATAGATCGGATATATTGTGAAATGGTATGCATGTCTGTCAACTTTCGATGAAATGAAAGTTTGTCTTTAAAAACGAATGCAATGTTTGTAAAATGTATCATATAGAGGTCAGAACCTCGCAATGTAATCATATGTTATTGTATTCGTCCTTATGGATTAGGACGGGTCGCTTCATTTGTCATGACAATCTACAAATACCTCAGGTACATGAGTATATCTACAGCAAACTACTAAAATAGAAGTATATTCATCATATAAATTTTACCAAACAATACACAAAAAAAAGGGAAACTTACATGACCATCTATAGCAAGTTCACCCATAGCACTATCATCAGCCCAATCAGTAGCAACCTTCAATCTCCTCAGTTCTATAAAAAAAAATTCTACTCCCAAATTTCTCAATCAAACAATTTTGGTTCAGAAAGACACCGATAGTTTTTTAAAAATCTATTATAGACTCAGATACTATTAAAAATTGATTATAGACTCAGATAATATTGAAATCACCATATATTAAAGATGTGGTGATAGTTCACCAGATTAAAGAACTGACTAAAGTTGGATATGTCCTCAACATACTGTATAATACAACAAATCTGTATAATTAAAACTCATTTTTTTATTTCATATTAGCTGCTCATTAAAATTATTAAATAATGACAACGCCTAGTAAAAACATAAACCCTGACCAAAAAAAAAAGAAAAACAAAATGAGACGTGAACTGAAGCAAAACAACCTCTACCACTATCAAATGTAAACAATCGTTAAAACGCGAACTGATATTAAGACGTGTATGAACTTGAATTGGCACCATTGATAAAGTAAAAGGTTCAAGTTTCCATGTTTGAGATTATTAAGACGTGATTTCTCTAGCCGGACTGGAAGGGAGATGATCCACATGAAAAAAAAAATCTGGAATAGAAAATCGTTTGATCGATCGTTTGATCGATCGTTTGATCGGCGTATTGTGTGGGTTTTTTTTTTCTTTCAGCGACGATTGGGAATTGATTCCAATTTTTTGACTCTGAATGCTTTTTTCTGATGCCACGTGTCATTAGGTTGGTGTGGGACAGGTGTGATTGAAAAGACCAATAAGAGCATGACAAATGGTTGGTTGGAGGGTGAGGGAATGGTTGTGTGACAAGTGGCAAAAAAAGCCACATGGTTTGTAAGGGGTAGAGATACTAACATTTTTTTCGTTCAGAAATAATTTTAACTAAAGCTTGTAAATACCCACCAACCTTTTCATTCATGTCTTGGCAGTTAATGTCAACCATAACATATTGACCAATAACATTATTGTACTGTAACATAATATAGTTTGTCCAGGAACTTTATTTTCGATGGCTCTTGAACTACATATATGGATAAAAAAAAACAACAGAGCTGCTACCTCATCCAAACACTTCAATATCGCAACCATTTTTCTCTTTTCCACTGTATCAATTATCAAGGCCCCATGACATTAGTTAATATAACCGTATGAATTAGTTTTGCTAAAATCATTCACTCATCTTCCAATGCAGATAGCAAACAATTAAAAACCCAAAAGTCTTTACAGACATACTACATAAAAAATTCAATTGCTACACTAAGATGCGTACAAGAATCATAAGAAAACCTTCCAAACTAAGTTCTATTATAGGTAGTGATAGATACAATATATACATATACAAATTCGAGAATTGAGAATAAGAATAAAACAACATAAACCCTAATTTTAGATAATAAATAGGGTTTATATGCTTGTGGAGCAAAGTTATGCATAATATTGCTATAATGATGAAGATGTCATCAATTTTGGTGTCGATGTTGTTATTATTAATATAGATAAGCTTTCACTCATAATCATTTGTATCAAAAACCCTCAATTGAATAAAAAGAGTGCATATTACGTACCTTAATACTGCGATACCTTAATATTTCGTGAACCGTAATTTCTGATTCTTAATTGAATTGTTAATTGCTGAAGTCTGATTCATAATTGAATCACGAACCCTAATTTTTAATAATTGAATCGATCAAACCAACTGACCCGTATCTCGTGAACCCTAAATTTAAGTTTTTCCTTTTCCGAGTTTTTGTTCACACAGAATGGAATATTAACAACTGACCCCGTATTTTTTTTTAATTTGGGGGTGGGGCATTCTTGTTAATAAACAAATGAGAAAGATGAGAGAGATAATTGATGAGTGATCAAACTAATCAATGGTGGTTATTGAAAGATGAGATTGAATCCAATGGTTATTTTTTTGCCAACACAACTTTTTTATGGATGATTAGCTAAAAAGGACTTTATTATTATATGTATAATATAGACAGATAGATGAATATATAACTAATTAGATTAAATATGGAAATTGATTGGTTAATTCGACTTTAATTTCAAAATTGAACCTCAAAAACCCGCTTCCTATATTATAAAAAGATAAAGAGGTAAACCTTGCATACTACTCATTAATCTATACGTACCATTTTTTATAATTACCTATTTTACCCTTTATTGAATTCAAAAAACTCCAGTTCACTTTACCTCTAGTTTTGCGATTCATTCCCTTGCCAAATGTCATCTAATACATGTTCAATAAAACTGAAAGCCTTGATTTCTTCTCATTATTAATACAAATGTATACGGAATATATTATATATATATACATATAGATATACAAATACGTATATAATACGCATATTTCTTCTCACGTACTCTATCTAAAACCCTAATTACATATGTTTATTAAAATGGAACAAATCCGTTCAAGATGAGTAATTTATGATTTAAATCGAATTAGTATCTCTTGTTATGATGCGATTAAGATCGAGGAGACTTTGTTTTAAAGAGTATTGAGACTAAATTCGACAAAATTTATCGTTGATCACCGTAATCTATGATATTAGGGTTAGTTCATATATTAAATTTCTGTAATTCCGTTGTTCCATTTTTGCGCAATTACATGACTGCAACAACGGAGTATAACACACTTACTTTTATAATCAAATTTGGGGACCAGATTGAGTTTAACAATGGCGTCAACTTCATAGGCTTTATCCATTACCATTGCAAGTGAATATGGAATATATCAATATATTGTAATCGTAATTATACATATACATGGGTATAATAGGTATTTTACAGTAAATGGTGTATATGGTTTAAAGTTTGAAAAAATTGTGTGGTTGGTCCCTGTGGTTTACAAAATGGATGTGGGTGGTCCTTGTTAGTAACAGCCATTAAATTTGTCCGTTAAAATATGTCATGTGCGATGCATGTGAGGGGTATTTCTATCTTTTCATTTATCTACTTTATATCATTTTTGTCTTTCCTTTTTCACTCATTGTCTCTTCTCTAACAACACCCTTTTCATTTTCTTATGATTAAAATCTCATCACATGTGAACAACAAATTCTTTATAATCTAATTCCCTCACAAATTACTGACTGAAAAAGATGAAACGGTAAAGAATATGGACGAAAAAAAAACTACCGCTCACATGCATCGCACATGACATAAATTAACGGATTTTTTAACGGCTGTTACTGACAGGGACCACTCATGCCCATTCTGTAAACCATAGGGACCAACCACCTCAAAAATGAAGTTTAGGGACCAACCACTTCATTTCACGTAAACCACAGGGACGAACCGCACAATTTTCTTTTAAAATTTGGAGTGTGAGGACCACTTCCCTTATATATATATATATATATATATATATATATATATATATATATATATATATATATATATATATATATATATATATATATATATATATATATATATATATACATACATACATACATACACACACAAACCTAATCATAAAAAGAGAGGGTTTTTGATGTACCAGGGACGTTATTGTAATTTTACGGTACAAAAATCTTTGAGGTTTACATCAGCTGCTTCTCGTGGCCTTCAGATGAGCAGGACATGTTACGTTTACCAATTGATAGACTCTACCGCCTTTTAACTCTTATGTAACAACCCAAACCAATATCTCACCGAACAGTAACCAAATTTTTTTTTTTTTATACAGCATAGGTGCACGGCGCGCAGCACCTTAGGGTGCGCGGCGCACAGAAGCCCCATCAGCTTCTGTTCGGTTTTATCATTTTTCAAATAAAGATCTCCCACTTCCGGACATATTTAGACGAAACGCTTTTCACAACATGTGAGGGGTATTTTGTCCGTGAAATCCTACGATCTGAACCGACTAAAAGACCTTAATTGAATCTCTTAAATCTGGAACCAATCTATCTACATACAAGTGTTTTACAGTTTAAATATGATAACTTTATTTGTCATGAAAGCTAAAAAAGGACTAAATCTATACTCTACGAAAATTTTAAAAGAATATATAAAATATAAAAAAACCATCTTGTTTAAAATGGATGGGTCATGAACTTATCTTATTTATTTTTTTAAAGCAAAATATGTATGTTACTATATGGAATGTACAGAGAGGCATCATTGTGTGAATTACCATGCCAAAAACACGAAAAAATTACAGCAAACCGGGACTATCAACTATTAGATTTACAACTGAAAACAAAAATTGAAAAAAATTAAGAAGCAGTGTCTCAGCTATTTAGCCGATTTCAGCTCGCGTCGGTCCTGAGTTGCCATAAAAAGTTGGATTAAGAAGCCATACATGCCATGCAACCGGAAGCTTTTTCGCCCTTTTCGATATCCATTCATAGCTATTAACTTGTATCTTGTTAAATACCTCTACACTAGTTTTCAACGTATTTTTGAAGACTTTGTTATTTATATTTTTCCAAAGTAAGTAGCCACTAATCCATCTAACCGCTTGCCAAGCCGTGTTCCCGTCTAAAGTCCATTCGTTACAACTCTCTTGTTCGAAAATTAAATTTAGATCCAAATTTAGACTCGAGGTAGTAAAGTTCCAGCACTCTCGAACCTGTTTCCATACATCTCTTGCCAAGCTGCAATCAATTAAAATATGTTCGACCAATTCTAAAGCGTTCACGCATACCGGGCAACATACCAAGTTAAGATCGATATTTCTTTTGTCGAGCTCTAAACTAACCGGTAGTCGCCCCCGAATTGTTCTCCTCACGATAATACCAATTGATTTTGGGATGAATTTATTGATCATAGTTTGGCCATGACTAATATTTTCACCCAAAATGGCCTAGTCAATTAACGAGCTCATCATTTTTGTTGTGTTAATCCCATTAGTATCAAACCTCCAAGTCCACTTATCTTGCTCGCTGTTGAACCACCCATTTACCGAAATCAAATCGATCGAATTTAATAATTCGTCATTGACCCTACCAGCCGGTTCTCGAACCCACTCCCACCTGTAATTTAACACCGAACCAACAAAATTAACCCGATAAAAAACGTTGCAGTTTGGGTTTACATCTAGCCTAAAAAATCGTGGAAATTTTTCTTTAAAGCTTTGTGAACCGATCCAATTTTTCCTCCAGAATTTTGTATCCATGCAATTACCAATTACTTTTCCAAACGAGCACCGAAAGTCTAGTCATATCTTTGACAATTCCGCGCCTGTTTTAACAATGCTGCTCCAAAGTGTACCATGAATATTGCAAGAAGAATTTGAGACAATTCCCAACCCTCCATCCCACCCATAAATGCTTTTAATAATTTTGACCCAAAGAGAGTCCTTCTAGTTTGAAAGCACTACCAGCATTTGCAAATAAGTGCACAATGTTTAGCTTTCAATCACCCGATATCAAGCCCGCCTTATTCATATACTTTTAAAATTTCATCTCATTTAACCTAATGTAATTTTAAATTGTCCCCAATGCTGTCCCAAAAAAAACGTACAACCTAATTGTTCAAGCAATTTGATGACACGCGAGGGGGCACGAAAGATTGAGAAGAAGTACAATGGTAAGCTCGAGAGAATTGATTTGATAATAGTTAACCTACCACCAAATGACAACGTTTTATATTTCCATTCTGAGTACCTTTTTTCAAATTTTTGTATAATAGGAAGCCAATCGCTTTCTTTATTCATTTTTTATCCGACTGTGAGCCCGAGTTAATTATAAGGCAGTTTGCCTTCTTTACATACAGTTATGAGTTGACCCGACGAACATAAAAAATGACAATAACCAACAACGTTTAATCTATAGTTAGAGCGGGTGTGATTTTCTAATCTAAACAGTTGAATTTATCCAGCATCATGTTTGTGGAGGTTAGTGGCGACTACTGTACAATAATGTCACCGCTCATTCTATCCACATTTGCTAGTTAAAAAAAAAATATCAAGGTTGTTCATGTATATATACATATACATACACAACTACCAAACTACGGGGTATTATAAACTCATTCAGTTTTCACCTGACCATTTGGTTTGGATGAATCTTTCTCGTTTTGAAGATACAGACTGTTCGCAATTAATGAGTCGCTCACCGAACCAACATCAATCTCGTCAAAATTTAGTGTCCCTCTTAACTTTCTAGTGCTGATCGGACGAAAATACCCCTCACATGTTTGTCACGTGCGGTTGCTTAACGGAGGAAATCTAACGAATGTTAAATCCAAGGTCATCTGTTGAATAAATGAAAAGATTGGGGTCAACAAAGGTGAAAATTTAGTTTAAGGTCACCTACATCTTTATGTACAAAGTTCGAGGACCAACTGAGAAATTTTGTCTTTATTTTTTCGCAGCCCATCTGAGTATATTCTCTTATTTTCATCCCTTTTGTGACCACTCAAAATTCGAACATGAAACCTTTTATTGAAAATAAAATAATATATATATATATATATATATAAATGGGGTATTTTCAGTTACGAATTACTCGTGTTACATTATTTTATATAGTTTACACGGAATCTGAATCATTTATAGAAAGAAGATAAAATGAAAGAAAAGGACAAAATTAAATTGTGATTTATCAACTACCCTTATTGTGTGAAATTCGAGTTGCCATAACATTACTTATTCTTATAATATGATACACTATGATACACTATCATTTTATCACCAAAAAATCATTACAATAAACAAGCATGTGCCTTAACATTTTTATATCCAATTTTCAATATTATCTAAGGAATTTGCCATTGTAAACTTTTTCAGCACTTTTCATACCTTATCTGATTCCAGTGATTCCTTTTTGAATGTCCATTCACTATACGAGATCTTTTCAAAGTTTTTTTTTTTTAAAGGCAAGTTGTTGGCATCGAATACTCTCATTTGTCACGCACGCACGCGTTTTTGAGCAGGAAACCCGAACCGTATTATAGGGATCTGAACCTTAAACCATTTCGAGGGGCAGGCGGACGGACCTGGGTCCTGAATACGGGTAGGTAAAACCTTCCCCGGAGCAATCCGGCTTTCAGGAAATAAATCTCACATATATTTTTCAGGGGGGAGGGACTCGAACTTGAGACCTCCCCACCCTCATCCCAATGCACAAGTGCAAAGGAGTGAACCACTGGACCACTAGGGTGGGTTCATCTAATCCTTTCATTGGTCATCTAATCTTTTCATTTGTCATCCACACACCCGTTAGGAAAAGACTCCTCGCATCCATCACGCAAAACGTACCCGGTATACTTTAGGTTAAATGTTTGACCCGCACAGAGTGAAAGATACCAGAGGCACAACTTTAGAGAAAATCCTTCAGGATTTGAACAAGCACCTATTTTTTCAAGGATATGAACCCAGAACCAACTGAGGCTTTTTATCACTCAACCAATAGTTCGGTGGTAAGAGATCTTTGCAAAGTACAATTAATATTGATTTAAGAGCTCCCTAACCATTACAAAAATTTCGAACTTTATAGGTAAATATTTATAAGGTGATTATCAAAAAACTTTGACAAACATTACTGAATATTCCGATTAAATCACATAATTAAATATTAAAATCATGTGTCTGTTTACCCATTGATTAATTGAATTAAGAGATAGGTTCGAAATAACATGAATTTAATTTTGACAAAAAGTATAGATCGGCAGAGACACAATAAACATGTGTTGTCTTTGACAACCCACCACGTAAGAGTTGAATGTCTATGAAACACTTCTACCGAATACTCAATGAGTAGCAGGTCAATAGCTTTAAATCCCAAAGTCAAAGTACCTATTTTGGTAAAGGCTTTCAAGCGTGAATTGAATTTTGTTTATTTCTTAATTTACATATGAAAATTAATAAAGTAATTGTATATAAAATATATACCAAACTGGAATAATTATACATATTATCACAAACGTAATAATTAGATAGAAAATATGTATAATAAATAATTATAATAAGAACGAAAAGATAGTACTTGAAGATTGAACCGGACTTTTTTGGCACAAATCCCTTAAACAGATTCTTCGTCTGTTCCAGGATACACCGGTCCGAAGCAGCGTACTGTTGAACTTGAACAATTGCCCGAAAGATAATCGGAACGGAGAGACCATGTTGCGGCTGAGAGGAAACTCAAATCGTTTAAGAATGCTTATACGAATTTCGGTATGTCTTTCTTTAACCCTAAAAACTCATATATAGTTGGAACAATAACATTCAGTTTGATCTCACTTCCTATATGGGACAAATTTCAAACTTGTAATTTCTTTCAGATTTTGCACCTAATTAAGCGACTTTGAGATTAGATATCTCATTTACTATTAATCCGTTTTGGACACAGTTTTAGTTCGTTGTAAAGCCGTCGTTGGAGGCTACGCAATCAACTAAATATTGATTAATATATATCACTCATTTATATTTATTTGTGTCTAAACATTGGTGAATACACACATTTAACCAATTTTTTCCGACACTAATTTCATATATGATAGGTGATGAATCAATGAAACTTCAAGGAATCATATTAGGCGACTTCTTAAATTGACTCTGAAAAGTACGAAGTGGTGCGTAATACATCATGGCAAAACTTTGAACTTTAATCATGAGGTAAGTAAATAGGAATTATTTTTTCATATTCATGCTATTTAAGGGAGGCTATATATTTTTATATGTATTGTTTACTACTACGGAACCATAAAATCTTTTCACCTACAGCGAAAATTTTCTTATTTACATTCACTGTAAAATTTGGAGGCAAAATCTGGAAGTTTTTGACTAAAATATGGAGACTTTGAGGAGAAAAATCAATTTTTAAGCTTGAAAATTTTAAATTCAATAGAGGCAAAATAAAAAGAAATACAAATTCTTAACACTTAAAATTTCAAATCTATTTGAGTCGGCCGGATGGGTGCCACCCACTGCACCTATGTAGTTTCTCCCATGTCAAAATGTAATACAAGGTAATAAATTTTTTTAATATATAAACGGACTAGTTTCGATTTAATTCTTTGGGTAAGATTGCCTCTTATCGTGCGTTAAATCTAAGTGTTGACGCACACCAACTCTTAACTTAGATAAGCGCCACTCCGTTAAATGGAGTTTTAGCCAAGACTATGATGTTTGCTTGACGTGAATAAAGTGTAACCTCATGCTATTTGATTTTTCAAATTGTGCTAGTTAACTTATACATTTTTTTCAAATTTTTTTTTTTTTTTTTTTTTTTTGAAAGCAAAGAATAAATAATTACTATTTAAAAAAAAAAAAAAACTAAGAAATTTTATTAACCCAAAAGACAAATACATACAAGGGATGGGTGCTCAAAACTTCGGGACATCATGACCCACTCACTAAGATACAAACAATACATAGTTGTGAAGATGACAACCAAAACACAACTATGACACGAAATAAAACAAGCAATTACAATCACGACATATTTATGTATATACTTGGATTCGTTAGTCAAGATAACCAATCAAACTTTTTTCATTTTGATCTAGACGATATACACTTTAACAACAACACTTGTATCTCACTTAGAGCCACCGGGATATTCCAACTTTTAACTTGAAAAACCATATTATTCCGTTTTTCCAAATTTGATATACACAAATTTATCTCAATACTTGCCATACCAATTTACCATAGCACAGACGAAGGCATAGAGGAAATTGAAGTGTCAGCAAGAAGATCCGATAATGAAGAGCATGTGAAGTTTCCAAGTCCCCACCAATTATAAACCCACTCCCAAATTTCAAGAACGTGTTTACAAAAAATGAGGGAATGTTCCACGGATTCAATGTCATCATCACAATACGGACATCTCACACTATGAAGATCTATACCTCTCTTGTCAATTCAATTCTTACGGGAATTCTTTTTCCTTAACGAATGCCAAATGAAGATTTCAACCTTTTTAGGTACTAAAAATTTGCGGAGTGTACTGTGCTGCGAGTTGAACAGAGCAAGCATCTGCTCGTCGAGTAATGCCGGAAGTTTTTTGACTGTAAAGAAACCATTCAAAGCTAAGCACCATTTCCAAGAATCTGAGCTCCTGCTGCTGAAAGTAATCAGTGATAATAACACGAGCAGTGAATCGAGTTCTCCAGCAGTTCTACCAGTATGATCGCGAGTCCAATCCCACGTCATAACCATTCCAGAATCAGTAACAGTAACTCGGTCCTTGATGGAAGCAATCACCGATCCTTCGAGTCTAAACAGCCGAGGGAAAATGTTGCAGAGTTTGTCACTTCCGATCCAGTGTTCGAGCCAAAATAGTGTAGAACCACCATCCCTAATTGATTTAGTGAATGCGCTTTTAAATGGAACTTGTAGCTCTTCCCTACTTGTACCTGCCAAAACAATATTTCTCCAAGTACCTAATGATGAAGAATGGATATTTCCACTTTCCACCATTAAACCACCACAAGGCCCGTATAAAATACGGATAAATTTAAGCAAAAAAGAATCGATTTTGGTTTTAAACCTCCACCACCACTTCCCCAATAAAGCGAGAAAAAGCACCCATTTCTGTACCGGTTCCGAAAGAATCTCTATGTGCTGCGATTTTTTTTTAAATATCAAATATTTAGCCCCCCGTTCCTGAAAGTATTTATGACGTTTTCCCATAAGAGTTTTGAACCTAATCCCTAACTGCCCCAAAAGAAGACCCTTCTCACACTCTCAAGTAGTTTTATCACACAAGGCGCAGCAAGAAAGAACGAGAAGTAATACAAAGGGAGATTATTGAGAATCGATTTAATAAGGACTAATTTTTAATCAAATGACAAAGAGCGCAAGAGCCTGGTTTTAATTTGTTGATTACCAAATTCCAATATTTTAGTTTGGTCATTTTCGATCCAATGGGCAATCCTAGGTAAATGACGGGAAACTTTCCAACTTGACAACCTACATGATTAGCTATAAGGCAAATTTCCTCAAAATCCACACCAACTCCATAAAGACAACTCTTTTGAAAATTTACTTTAAACTGAAAGTAAGTTCAAAGCATTTTAAAAGATTTCTAAGGTTTAGTTAATTTGTCCTACTCCGTTCCCCGAAAGATTGTATCATCCGCATATTGGAGATGCGACACTAACACCTTATCTTCACCAACTTCAATACCGTTAAACAATCCTTTCTTGGTAGCCACTTTAATGAGGATGTTTAACCCTCCCTCGCTATTAAGAATAGAAAAGGCGAAAGCAGATCGCCTTGTCTAACCCCTATTTAATGAGAATTCGTTGGTTGGGGCACCATTAACCAAAATAAAGATGGAAGCCGATTTAAGATAAGACGCAATCCATTTTATCCATTTATTCCTAAAACCTATACTCTTCATTACTTCAAAAAGATAATCCCAATTAAGGCTATCAAATTTCTTTTCAAAATCCTCTTTAAAGATTATCCATGTTTTTGCGAGAAGAATAGAGAAAATCTACGGTTTCATTTGCCACTAAAGCACCATCTAAAATAAACCAGCCTTTTAAAAACGCACTTTTCTCATAGCCAACTATAGTCGATAGTACTTTCCTCAATTGTTTTGAAAGAATTTTAGAGACAATCTTGTAATAACTGCTGATTAAACTAATTGGGTGATAATCTCCTAGGCCCAACGGGTCCGTTTTATTTCACCCGTTTCCCAAACCACGGCGCCTTCACAAGATCTTCTTTGATGACAGCCCAATTGTTTTTTGAAGAAATCCATATTGAAGCCATCAGATCCGGACGCTTTAGTACTCCCTCAATCATTGATAGCTTCATGTATTTCTTCCGCGATAATTGGACTTTCTAACTCTGCAGCTTCATCTAAAGGTATCGAGGGTAACTGTGTTCATCCAATGAGGCCCGCAAGAGATCCGGTTCCTAAATGATGCAGTTAAAATGATTAAAAGCCTCATTTTTTTATGTCTTGCATATTTTTATTACAACTACCATTTATGATAAGCCCACGAATATTACACTTATTATATTTGTTCCGGATAATGGAATGAAAAAATTTCGGATTTTTATCCCCATCAATCATCCAACGCATACGGCCTTTTTGTTGGAGCATGCTTGCGTTTTTCCATGCTTCACGTTCATCTTCGTTTAGTACTAATGTCTCGGATTTTAATTCAAGCGAATTAGCCAGATTTTTGTGCATCTCAATTTCACTGTCCAATTTACCAAAATTAAGATTGCTCCACGTTTTAAGAGACAACTTTATTTTTTGGGTATTATTTGTGAGTATTATTTAATAAAAGGATATAGGTCTTTAATTAAAGGAAAGTTAAAGTGTTTGTTATTGATGTGACGTTGATGTGGATGGAAAATGTTCCGTTATAATAAACATTATGAACATGAAGAGATAAAAAATCAATATATATATATATATATATGTATATATATATATATATGTATATATATATATATATATATATATATATATATATATATATATAATGGTAGGATCAAGAGGGAAGTAACCATTCGGGGGGAAGCGGGGGGAAGCAACAATTTTTTTTCGTTTTTTGAAAAAACTTTGTTCACGAACATTATAAATTGGATGAAAATATGAACATTTAATAAAGACACTTTGTGATAAATGTTTTTTATTTTGGCGAAAAAACGCTCGAAGAAGTAATATATAACAATTATCGTGTTTTTCGAGCGTATTTTGAGGTTTTAGATATTAGGGTTTGAATATTAGGGTTTAGATATTAGGGTTTATAGGGTTTAGATATTAGGGTTTAGAAATTTAGGGTTTAGGGTTTAGATTTAGGGTTTAGATTTAGGTTTAAATTGAGTTTTTAACACAAATCCGGTTTGCAACGAATATAATTTTTAAATGAACCCACGTCAAACGGCTATCACCAGCGTTGTTTCCTCGATTTGAAATTCTCAATTTTTTAAAGCCCGTTTGAAATTCTTTTGCACCTAGTGTGCGCTACAACATATTATTATTATTATTATTTTTATGATTATTTATATATATACTAATTGGCGTAATTAGTGCTGCAATCCTATTGGCTAAAAGGACCCCTTTAACTGTTATAATGTAACATTTTTTTTTCCGTACAAAATATGCCACATACCCACATTAAAAAAAAAAAAACAAACAAACACACACCCTCTATCTTCTTCCACAAACCCCCATCATTTTAGAATCAGGGTTTCTTAATTTCTTGTAAAACTAAGCAACACCGCCACCACCATTAAACCTGAAATACTTTTCCGAATCAACCATGACTTATTTCACCTCGGAAGTCCTTCTGACGCGCTCCTGCTACGATGGTTACTGGTGGTGACGACGATGGTAACGACGGTGGTTACTGAGCCGGCGGTATGGAGATGGTGGTAAAAGAGATTGGAAGAGAAATGTGACTGCGATTTAGCTGTAGGGTTTTGAATTTGGTGCTTTTATGTTGACAACTCAGCCGAGTTGGGAGAAAAAATTAGGGTTACGTTTTATTGCGATTCACCTCAAACCGTCATCATCAAGGTTGTGGTCGCTATCTCTGTTGTCTCAATCGGCACCACCATCAGTCTGGATCTGAAGCCGGTTGTTAGTGGTTACGCCTGCAAGGTAGAGTACTGTGACCGACAAATAGGAGATCGTCGACGGAGATCGATGGCGGAGGAAGTGTCAGAAGTGATGACGGTAGAGGCGACAGAGGTTGTAGTAGTTGGGCAGGGGAGGCGGTGGCGTGGAAGAAAAATCAGCTTCACCACCATATTCCTCTATTTGTGTTTGTTTTGAGAGGAAGTACTTTCATATTCCTCGATTTGTGTTTTGTAACAACCCAAACCAAACCACGAACAACCCGCGTAAAAATAACAATTAATTTTTTTTTTCTGGAACAGCATATGGCGCGGCGCGCCATATGGCCGCGCGGCGCGCCAAACTGGTCTGTCCCAAAAGTCATGAAACGCGAAAAAGATCGGCCACTTCCCGACATAATTAGACAAAACGCTTTTAACAACATATTCAAACATGTAAAACTAACACAATTCAAACATAAAATAAGTTTTACTAAGCGGGGCCCACTTTGGCCGTTTTACGAGTTTAATACATAACGTGAGTTTCGACCCCCAAAAGTTTAAGTACCAAACGATGCAATGAGCATGGTGTTTGGGATTAAACTACCCAAGTCATGGTCAAACTCCAAAAGCTAACACATCCAAAAGGCGTCCCCTAACAAGCGGGATCTCTAATCCAACCGTATGCCCTTACCCTTATCCACGCCGGAACCTATAAAATGGTAAACAACGAGAGGGTAAGCTAACGCTTAGTGAAGGCAATAATTATACACATACATATATAATATACCTACTTGCAAATCACTTACTCAAACACCGCATACATGCTAGCAACACAATTAGCTTATAATCTCGAATACAAGCTAGAAATCTCCAATACCACAAGCTAGCATAGCAACGCATATAATATAATTCGAATAATATATTATGCTTACACTTACAACGCAAATAATCATGGTTAACCAATCGTACAAAGGAATGGCGCTCGCGAAAACGCCATCAGTGTTCATAACATCCGTTAGGGTACTTAACACCTCGTATCACTAACCCCTAGGGTGGCACCTTAACACCTCGGTACTTCACCCCGAGTGGCATCTTAACACCTCGATGCTTCACTCATTAAGTTACGGAGTGGTGTCTTAACACCTCGACACTACACCCCTATGTGGCATCTTAACACCTCGATGCTTCACCCCGAGTGGCATCTTAACACCTCGATGATTCACTCATCACATGAAACGTGGTGTCTTAGCACCTCGACACTACACATTTCACGCTACAACAAATAGATACATTATATACCTACACATATAATTATTCCACTCACCTCAAAATATCTTGTGAAAAGATACCCGAGCTTGCAAAACCTCAATGTAACGTACCTATCACATTATACATATTATCAATCACAAACTCAAGTTGGTCAACCAATTCTTTCACCATTCTAAAGCCATTTTGACCCAAAGTGCAATTTCAACCCATTTGCACCCTTAACCCTAATTTTGGGTCAACTCATACCAAAACCCAAACATTAGCCAAGATAGGTTTAAAACACATTTCAAAACAAGATTTATGCATTAATCACAAACATTAACTAACTTAGGTCCACTTTGACCCATTTGACCAATTTAAGGTCTACACACCCATTTCGGGTCATCCACTAACCCACTTAACACCTCTTTTCATATATATAAGTGTGCTAGTAATTCGACTAACCAATTTAGGCTCATAAACATAAATTAATACTTTGAAAACCCTAGTTAGTCAACTTTGAGTCTACATGACCCAATTTAACCCAAAACCCCTAATTCACTAACAAATGGGTTTTATATGCAACACTACCCAAACCCTAACCCTTAATACAATTAAAGTAAGAAATTAGGTTTTATACCTTACCAACACAATCACCACGTAGCTAGCGACTAGATGAACGACTTTAGAACTCGCACTAAGACCCGGTACAACCTCCTTCTTCCTTTAATGGAGTTTTCTCACTCTAGAACCTCCTCTCTCTCTCTAGGATTTAATGGAAGATGATTAAGTGGGTGGAAATGGAGTAAATGAGGCTCCAACAACTGATCCCAAGCCTTAAAGTCGGATTCCTTGTGATTTTACCAATTTGCCCTCAAAATATCTAATTAAAAGGAATCTGTCACAGAACAATGGCGCAGTGCGCCAAATGGCCGCGCGGCGCGCCAAACGCCCAGACCAGTTTTCTGCATTCTTTTAATATGTACAACCAAAACCCCACTTCAAGTACATTAACTACACTTATATACACTACAAATAAACGGGTCTTACATGTTTGTGACCTATAAGAGTAAAGAAATACGTAGTATACTCGTAGGTAGGAAAGTAATATTAGTGGTGGGAAAGTAATAGACCAAGCATTTAATAAAGATAGTGATGTGATGCGGGTGAGTGACTTTGTAAGATACTACTCCCTGGTATATCATTTTATTTTCCATGTAGTATATGGAGTATTCTTGATCCAATAAAAAAATGCGTTGATCTAATTAAATAAACCAAAAAAAAAAAAAATGAATGCTATATAACTCTACAAAAATTCGTTTACTTAGAAAATATTATAGATGCAAATAGTCGCATAGTTAAGTTTTTTTTTCCCTTAAAGGTTAACCGATTCGTTTACCTTTTTTACGTTCAGTTAACCGACCAAAATGAACCTGCAGCGATTTAAATCTAGTTTCGATTTAATTCTTTGGGTAAGATTGCCTCTTATCGTGCGTTAAATCTAAGTGTTGACGCACACCAACTCTTAACTTAGATAAGCGACACTCCGTTAAATGGAGTTTTAACCAAGACTATGATGTTTGCTTGACGTGAATAAAGTGTAACCTCATGCTATTTGATTTTCAAATTGTGCTAGTTAACTTGTACATTTTTTTTCAATTTTTTTTTTTTTTTTGAAAGCAAAGAATAAATAATTACTATTTAAAAAAAAAAACTAGGAAGTTTTATTAACCCAAAAGACAAATACATACAAGGGATGGGTGCTCAAAACTTCGGGACATCATGACCCAATCACTAAGATACAAACAATACATAGTTGTGAAGATGACAACCAAAACACAACTATGACACGAAATAAAACAAGCAATTACAATCACGACATATTTATGTATATACTTGGATTCGTTAGTCAAGATAACCAATCAAACTTTTTTCATTTTGATCTAGACGATATACACTTTAACAACAACACTTGTATCTCACTTAGAGCCACCGGGATATTCCAACTTTTAACTTGAAAAACCATATTATTCCGTTTTTCCAAATTTGATATACACAAATTTATCTCAATACTTGCCATACCAATTTACCATAGCACAGACGAAGGCATAGAGGAAATTGAAGTGTCAGCAAGAAGATCCGATAAAGAAGAGCATGTGAAGTTTCCAAGTCCCCACCAATTATAAACCCACTCCCAAATTTCAAGAACGTGTTTACAAAAAATGAGGGAATGTTCCACGGATTCAATGTCATCATCACAATACGGACATCTCACACTATGAAGATCTATACCTCTCTTGTCAATTCAATTCTTACGGGAATTCTTTTTCCTTAACGAATGCCAAATGAAGATTTCAACCTTTTTAGGTACTAAAAATTTGCGGAGTGTACTGTGCTGCAAGTTGAACAGAGCAAGCATCTGCTCGTCGAGTAATGCCGGAAGTTTTTTGACTGTAAAGAAACCATTTAAAGCTAAGCACCATTTCCAAGAATCTGAGCTCCTGCTGCTGAAAGTAATCAGTGATAATAACACGAGCAGTGAATCGAGTTCTCCAGCAGTTCTACCAGTATGATCGCGAGTCCAATCCCACGTCATAACCATTCCAGAATCAGTAACAGTAACTCGGTCCTTGATGGAAGCAATCACCGATCCTTCGAGTCTAAACAGCCGAGGGAAAATGTTGCAGAGTTTGTCACTTCCGATCCAGTGTTCGAGCCAAAATAGTGTAGAACCACCATCCCTAATTGATTTATTGAATGCGCTTTTAAATGGAACTTGTAGCTCTTCCCTACTTGTACCTGCCAAAACAATATTTCTCCAAGTACCTAATGATGAAGAATGGATATTTCCACTTTCCACCATTAAACCACCACAAGGCCCGCATAAAATACGGATAAATTTAAGCAAAAAAGAATCGATTTTGCTTTTAAACCTCCACCACCACTTCCCCAATAAAGCGAGAAAAAGCGCCCATTTCTGTACCGGTTCCGAAAGAATCTCTATGTGCTGCGATTTTTTTTTTAAATATCAAATATTTAGCCCCCCGTTCCTGAAAGTATTTATGACGTTTTCCCATAAGAGTTTTGAACCTAATCCCGAACTGCCCCAAAAGAAGACCCTTCTCACACTCTCAAGTAGTTTTATCACACAAGGCTCAGCAAGAAAGAACGAGAAGTAATACAACGGGAGATTATTGAGAATCGATTTAATAAGGACTAATTTTTAATCAAATGACAAAGAGCGCAAGAGCCTGGTTTTAATTTGTTGATTACCAAATTCCAATATTTTAGTTTGGTCATTTTCGATCCAATGGGCAATCCTAGGTAAATGACGGGAAACTTTCCAACTTGACAACCTACATGATTAGCTATAAGGCAAATTTCCTCAAAATCCACACCAACTCCATAAAGACAACTCTTTTGAAAATTTACTTTAAACTGAAAGTAAGTTCAAAGCATTTTAAAAGATTTCTAAGGTTTAGTTAATTTGTCCTACTCCGTTCCCCGAAAGATTGTATCATCCGCATATTGGAGATGCGACACTAACACCTTATCTTCACCAACTTCAATACCGTTAAACAATCCTTTCTTGGTAGCCACTTTAATGAGGATGTTTAACCCTCCCTCGCTATTAAGAATAGAAAAGACGAAAGCAGATCGCCTTGTCTAACCCCTATTTAATGAGAATTCATTGGTTGGGGCACCATTAACCAAAATAAAGACGGAAGCCGATTTAAGACAAGACGCAAACCATTTTATCCATTTATTCCTAAAACCTATACTCTTCATTACTTCAAAAAGATAATCCCAATTAAGGCTATCAAATTCCTTTTCAAAATCCTCTTTAAAGATTATCCATGTTTTTGCGAGAAGAATAGAGAAAATCTACGGTTTCATTTGCCACTAAAGCACCATCTAAAATAAACCAGCCTTTTAAAAACGCACTTTTCTCATAGCCAACTATAGTCGATAGTACTTTCCTCAATTGTTTTGAAAGAATTTTAGAGACAATCTTGTAATAACTGCTGATTAAACTAATTGGGTGATAATCTCCTAGGCCCAACGGGTCCGTTTTATTTCACCCGTTTCCCAAACCACGGCGCCTTCACAAGATCTTCTTTGATGACAGCCCAATTGTTTTTTGAAGAAATCCATATTGAAGCCATCAGATCCGGACGCTTTAGTACTCCCTCAATCATTGATAGCTTCATGTATTTCTTCCGCGAGAATTGGACTTTCTAACTCTGCAGCTTCATCTAAAGGTATCGAGGGTAACTGTGTTCATCCAATGAGGCCCGCAAGAGATCCGGCTCCTAAATGATGCAGTTAAAATGATTAAAAGCCTCGTTTTTTTATGTCTTGCATATTTTTATTCCAACTACCATTTATGATAAGCCCACGAATATTACACTTATTATATTTGTTCCGGATAATGGAATGAAAAATTTTCGGATTTTTATCCCCATCAATCATCCAACGCATACGGCCTTTTTGTTGGAGCATGCTTGCGTTTTACCACGCTTCACGTTCATCTTCGTTTAGTACTAATGTCTCGGATTTTAATTCAAGCGAATTAGCCAAATTTTTGTGCATCTCAATTTCACTGTCCAATTTACCAAAATTAAGATTGCTCTACGTTTTAAGGGACAACTTTATTTTTTGGGTATTATTTGTGAGTATTATTTAATAAAAGGATATAGGGTCTTTAATTAAAGGAAAGTTAAAGTGTTTGGTGTTGATGTGACGTTGATGTGGATGGAAAATGTTCCGTTATAATAAACATTATGAACATGAAGAGATAAAAAATCAATATATATATATATATATATATATATATATATATATATATATATATATATATATATATATATATATATATATATAGTGGTAGGATCAAGAGGGAAGTAACCATTCGGGGGGAAGCGGGGGGAAGCAACAATTTTTTTCGTTTTTTGAAAAAAGTTTGTTCACGAACATTATAAATTGGATGAAAATATGAACATTTAATAACGACTCTTTGTGATAAATGTTTTTATTTTGGCGGGAAAATGCTCGAAGAAGTAATATATAACAATTATCGTGTTTTTCGAGCGTATTTTGAGGTTTTAGATATTAGGGTTTGAATATTAGGGTTTATAGGGTTTAGATATTAGGGTTTAGAAATTTAGGGTTTAGGGTTTAGATTTAGGGTTTAGATTTAGGTTTAGATTGAGTTTTTAACACAAATCCGGTTTGCAACGAATATAATTTTTAAATGAACCCACGTCAAACGGCTATCACCAGCGTTGTTTCCTCGATTTGAAATACTCAATTTTTTAAAGCCCGTTTGAAATTCTTTTGCACCTAGTGTGCGCTACAACATGTTATTATTATTATTATTTCTATTATTATTTATATATATACTAATTGGCGTAATTAGTGTTGCAATCCTATTGGCTAAAAGGACCCCTTTAACTGTTATAATGTTACATTTTTTTTCCGTACAAAATATGCCACATACCCACATTAAAAAAAAAAAAAAAACCAAACACACACCCTCTATCTTCTTCCACAAACCCCCATCATTTTAGAATCAGGGTTTCTTAATTTCTTGTAAAACTAAGCAACACCGCCACCACCATTAAACCTGAAATACTTTTCCGAATCAACCATGACTAATTTCACCTCGGAAGTCCTTCTGACGCGTTCCTGCTACGATGGTTACTGGTGGTGATGACGATGGTAACGACGGTGGCTACTGAGTCGGCTGTATGGAGATGGTGGTAAAAGAGATTGGAAGAGAAATGTGACTGCGATTTAGCTGTAGGGTTTTGAATTTGGTGCTTTTATGTTGACAACTCAGCCGAGTTGGGAGAAAAAATTAGGGTTACGTTTTATTGCGATTCACCTCAAACCGTCATCATCAAGGTTATGGTCGCTATCTCTGTTGTCTCAATCGGCACCACCAGCAGTCTGGATCTGAAGCCGGTTGTTAGTGGTTACACCTGCAAGGTAGAGTACTGTGACCGACAAATAGGAGATCGTCGACGGAGATCGATGGCGGAGGAAGTGTCAGAAGTGATGACGGTAGAGGCGACAGAGGTTGTAGTAGTTGGGCAGGGGAGGCGGTGGCGTAGAAGAAAAATCAGCTTCACCACCATATTCCTCTATTTGTGTTTGTTTTGAGAGGAAGTACTTTCATATTCCTCGATTTGTGTTTTGTAACAACCCAAACCAAACCACGAACAACCCGCGTAAAAATAACAATTAATTTTTTTCTGGAACAGCATATGGCGCGGCGCGCCATATGGCCGCGCGGCGCGCCAAACTGGTCTGTCCCAAAAGTCATGAAACGCGAAAAAGATCGGCCACTTCCCGACATAATTAGACAAAACGCTTTTAACAACATATTCAAACATGTAAAACTAACACAATTCAAACATAAAATAAGTTTTGCAAAGCGGGGCCCACTTTGGCCGTTTTACGAGTTTAATACATAACGTGAGTTTCGACCCCCAAAAAGTTTAAGTACCAAACGACGCAATGAGCATGGTGTTTGGGATTAAACTACCCAAGTCATGGTCAAACTCCAAAAGCTAACACATCCAAAAGGCGTCCCCTAACAAGAGGGATCTCTAATCCAACCGTATGCCCTTACCCTTATCCACGCCGGAACCTATAAAATGGTAAACAACGAGAGGGTAAGCTAACGCTTAGTGAATGCAATAATTCTACACATACATATATAATATACCTACTTGCAAATCACTTACTCAAACACCGTATACATGCTAGCAACACAATTAGCTTATAATCTCGAATACAAGCTAGAAATCTCCAATACCACAAGCTAGCATAGCAACGCATATAATATAATTCGAATAATATATTATGCTTACACTTACAACACAAATAACCATGGTTAACCAATCGTACAAGGGAATGACGCTCGTGAAAACGCCATCGGTGTTCATAACATCCGTTAGGGTACTTAACACCTCGTATCACTAACCCCTAGGGTGGCACCTTAACACCTCAGTACTTCACCCTGAGTGGCATCTTAACACCTCGATGCTTCACTCATTAAGTTACGAAGTGGTGTCTTAACACCTCGACACTACACCCCTAGGTGGCATCTTAACACCTCGATGCTTCACCCCGAGTGGCATCTTAACACCTCGATACTTCACTCATCACGTGAAACGTGGTGTCTTAGCACCTCGACACTACACATTTCACGCTACAACAAATAGATACATTATATACCTACACATATAATTATTCCACTCACCTCAAAATCTCTTGTGAAAAGATACCCGAGCTTGCAAAACCTCAATGTAACGTACCTATCACATTATACATATTATCAATCACAAACTCAAGTTGGTCAACCAATTCTTTCACCATTCTAAAGCCATTTTGACCCAAAGTGCAATTTCAACCCATTTGCACCCTTAACCCTAATTTTGGGTCAACTCATACCAAAACCCTAACATTAGCCAAGATAGGTTTAAAACACATTTCAAAACAAGATTTATGCATTAATCACAAACATTAACTAAGTTAGGTCCACTTTGACCCATTTGACCAATTTAAGGTCTACACACCCATTTCGGGTCATCCACTAACCCACTTAACACCCCTTTTCATATATATAAGTGTGCTAGTAATTCGGCTAACCAATTTAAGCTCATAAACATAAATTAATACTTTGAAAATCCTAGTTAGTCAAATTTGAGTCTACATGACCCAATTTAACCCAAAACCCCTAATTCACTAACAAATGGGTTTTATGTGCAACACTACCCAAACCCTAACCCTTAATACAATTAAAGTAAGAAATTAGGTTTTATAACTTACCAACACAATCACCACGTAGCTAGCGACTAGATGAACGACTTTAGAACTCGCACTAAGACCCGGTTCAACCTCCTTCTTCCTTTAATGGAGTTTTCTCACTCTAGAACCTCCTCTCTCTCTCTAGGATTTAATGGAAGATGATTAAGTGGGTGGAAATGGAGTAAATGAGGCTCCAACAACTGATCCCAAGCCTTAAAGTCGGATTCCTTGTGATTTTACCAATTTGCCCTCAAAATATCTAATTAAAAGGAATCTGTCACAGAACAATGGCGCGGCGCGCCAAATGGCCGCGCGGCGCGCCAAACGCCCAGACCAGTTTTCTGCATTCTTTTAATATGTACAACCAAAACCCCACTTCAAGTACATTAACTACACTTATATACACTACAAATAAACGGGTCTTACATGTTTGTGACCTATAAGAGTAAAGAAATACGTAGTATACTGATAGGTAGGAAAGTACTATTAGTGGTGGGAAAGTAATAGACCAAGCATTTAATAAAGATTGTGATGTGATGCGGGTGAGTGACTTTGTAAGATACTACTCCCTGGTATATCATTTTATTTTCCATGTAGTATATGGAGTATTCTTGATCCAATAAAAAAATGCGTTGATCTAATTAAATAAACCAAAAAAAAATGAATGCTATATAACTCTACAAAAATTCGTTTACTTAGAAAATATTATAGATGCAAATAGTCGCATAGTTAAGTTTTTTTTCCCTTAAAGGTTAACCGATTCGTTTACCTTTTTTACGTTCAGTTAACCGACCAAAATGAACCTGCAGCGAAGCGTGAGTAAAATGGTGGCAAGATTTTATTGGTCCAAAGCCCCTGAATAAGAATAAGACGACCTGCCCAATCCGACCCGGTATTGTAGCAATATTTATTTATTTATTTTTTATTTTTTTTGTTTCCTTTATATTTTCTCATTCCTCGGCGAAGCGCGGACCAAAAAACTAGTTATTATTATTATTATATGATGATGATATGATGATTTTGATGGCGTATGCACTGACATACATTAATGTGCATAACTCGAAATTTTTATATTATAAATATTATTATTATTTGTATATAATGCTCATTAATTAAAATCTAAAAATTTCCATTATTTATTATTATTTTTAATAATAATTAATAATTATTATTATTATTACGGAGTATATGCTAATTCATAGATCCTGCACACATATATATATATTACTATTTATTCGTTCTTTTAACATCAAACAGATAACAAGAAGCTATAACAAATTATAAAAGTTGACTAAGATAGATACTTCAACGATTACAACCTCTAAATTGTAATCAAAAGAAGAAGAAAATGATCAAAAACTTCACAATTTAAATAAGATTAGAACAAAAAATAATGTAATTTCGTAATGTTAAATCCACCAAGCTGTAGTTGAAATGAATCAATGAAAAAGTGCATTCAGATCATGAGATATCAGTCCAGAATAAGGTTGGCAATGGACATCCGATCCGATGGAGATCCATTTGATCTGATCCGCTTAAAGCGGATATGGATGATCTTAAATGGATATGAATACGAATATGGATGAACCTAAATGGATATGAATACGGATATGGATGAAAAATTTCATCCATTGATATATCCATTTACACCCGAAATGCATATAAAAATACATATAGATATATGCATACACAATAACTATTACAGATGTATTTAGCATTACACATACATTTTAGTTCCACCATATAATGAATTCACTATGAATACTCACAATAAAACATATATATGTCATATAATAAACATAAAAATTACACATATAATTTATCATAATCTATGTTTGATGGTAAATTTAATAAATTATGTTTAATTTTAGACAAAATTACACATTCTTGTAGACGAATTTTGATTTATGCCACGTTAAATTTATTTTTATTATATTACGTTTTTGTTTTTCATTGCATGTTTGAAAATAGTATAACATTTCTTAAATATCCAATGGATATTCATTAACCCGCTTAATCCATTGGATATGGATATAGATGGATGAACTGAATTTAAATGGATATGGATGAGCAAAAATTAAATAGATATGAATATAGATATAGCCTCACCCGATCCATATCCGATCCATTGTCATCACTAGTCCAGATCCGGGTGAAAGTATTTAGGAGTTGTGGGAAGGTTGAAGAAAGATCTTAGAATAAATAGTGTGGTGTCCTTTTGTTATAACTTGTAATTCTTAATTTTTTTTGCCAAAAAAAAAAAAAAATTTGAAAAAAAAAGAGTTTGGTGTTAAATGTTTGTGTGATACAGTATGATTGTTCAAAGATTGGCGGTGTAACCCCCACCAGGGCACCAAACTAATATGAAGTATATATTTTTTTCCATTTCAATTTAATTATTTTCGGACAAATAAATATACTATTTAAAAATATAATTATCACCTGTAAGTTTTTGTTAGAGTTATTGGACCGAACATAAAAGTAATTCCAGAAATCACTCTTCGTAGAATAGACAAACAAAGACAAATAAAAAAATAAAAAAAAATAAGAACTTGAAAAATTAACGTGGTTATATGTAATCAACGGATTGATTACTTTAATCCACAGACCAAACTAGAGAGATTTTATTGATAATTTTCGTGATACAATGTATGGGTTACAATAGAGTGTTTATATAGGCAAAACTCAACAAGGAAAAGACTTAGGGAGCAAGCCAAACTCGATTCTGGAAAGTTCTCTCCGTCAGACACGCATCGCGGTCGCGACCCACACATCCCGGTCGAGACGCGACTCCCAAAATTTGAAGGAGTATTTAATCAAACACAATCTTCGTCAACCCAACACTTCAACAAACTAACCAAGATAATCGAACCACCATACATACCGCCAAAACGCTATTTGGGAGACGCACACTCATCACATACATCGAATGAGTAGACTTTCGATACAAGGTCTTCAACACTTCTTATTAGAATCGAAACATCAACTTTCTATCTCTCTAGTAGGTCATCTTCTCTCATTAATTCATGAGAATACCAGTTGAGGCAATGCAAAACCTCAACTTGTCCGTCATCACCACCTTAGTAAGCATATCCGCGGGATTCTTCGAATCAAGGAATTTCTTCAAAATTAAAGTACCATCTCTTATATGATGTCGAATGAAATGATACCTCAACTTGATGTGTTTCGTACGACTATGAAACATCGAATTCTTCCCAAGATGAACCGTACTTTGATTATCACAATACAAGACGCAATAGTCTTGTCTTTTACTCAACTCACTCAAGATGTCCTTCAACCATACTAGCTCTTTATTAGCTTCCGCAACAGCCGTGTATTCGGCCTCCGTTGTCGATAAAGAAACACTTCTTTGTAATCAAGACATCCAACTAATCGCTGTCTTTCCTAATGTTAAAACATAACCAGTAGTGCTTTTCCCCGAATCATCACATCCACCCAAATTAGCATCCGCATAACCTCTAAGTATGACATTGTTTTTGGTAAAACACGATCCTATATTAGAAGTACCTTTAAAGTAACGAAGCAACCATTTGACAGCTTCCCAATGCTCTTTCCCCTGTTTAGACATATAACAGCTTACTACTCCCACTGAATGGGCAAAATCCGGTCTCGTACAAACCATGACATACATAACACTACCCACGGCCGATGCATACGGAACCTTTTCCATCTCCGCTTTGTCTTCTTCCGTTTTAGATGATTGACGTTTCGATAACCTTATTGAGCTTCCCAAAGGCATATCACGAGCCTTTGAATTCTCCATGTTGAACCTCTCTACTACTTTATAGAATTCCTTTCACACGATTACGCACAATACTCATACCAAGTATTTTCCTAGCTCCGCCAAGGTCTTTCATCTCGAATTCATGGAAAGTAATCTCTTCAACTTGTTGATTTCGGACATGTTAGAACTCGCAATCAACATGTCATCAACATACAATAACAAAATGATATAAGAATACTTGAATTTCTTCAAGCATCAACAATGATCAGCTCCACATCTTAAGAAATTAATCTTCTTCATAAACTCATCAAACTTCAAGTACCATTTCCGAGGTGCTTGCTTCAATTCATACAAATTTTGCTTTAGCTTACAAACCCACTTCTCTTTACTCTTTACCTCAAAGCCCTCAGGTTGCTTCATATAGATCTCTTCATGAAAATCTCTGTGTAAGAATGCGGTCTTCACAACTAATTTCTCTAGACGTAAGTAATCAGATGCAACTATAGCAAGCATCACCCGAATAGTAGTCATTTTAACTACCGGTGAAAAAATCTCGTTTTAATCAACTCCTTCCTTTTATTGAAAGCCTTTGACCACCAACCGAGCCTTGTACCTCTTCTTGCCATCTAACTCATTCTTTAGCCGATACACCCATTTATTTTGCAATGCCCTTTTATCATGAGGTAATTTCACTAATGACCAAGTTTTGTTCTTCTCAAGTGACCATCTCTTCTTTCATGGTAAGCTTCCATTGTATGGATTCTTTAGATTGTCTTGCCTAAAAGTAACTCTCTGGTTCACCATTTTCGGTATAGAGCAAGAAGTTTGTTGATGAAGAATACTTAGGATTAGGCTTAGGCACTCTAGTAGAACGTCTTAGTGTAGGTGCAACTGGTATGGTTGGACCGGTTCCATCATCACCCTCCTCATCACTAGAACTCCTACTATATTCGGAACTATAATCGCTTTTCGAACCATTTTCATCATTAGCACTTCGTGACTCCTCACCATTATTCGGCAATTCATTGTTACCCGAACTCCCACTAGAACCTGCAAGATCATTAATAGAAACATCGTCAAAAGTAATATAATCTGGTTTAGGACTCCCCGTTTCTGGTTGGCCATAAACCGAATCTTCATCAAAGGTAACATCACGCGAACGAACAACTTTTCTAGCATCGTTATCCCAACATCGATAACCCATCTCATCCGAACCGTAACCAATAAAAGTACATCTCTTTGACTTAGCCTCAAGCTTGTCTCTATCTGCATCCTTGGTCTTCACATATGCATTGCACCCAAAGATTCTAAGATGACCATAACTCACCTTTTTACCTTGCCATTCTTCCTCGGGAATTCGAAAACCCAATGGTGTTGAGGGTCCTCTATTGATTAAATAAGCCTCCATACTAACCGCATCCGTCCAAAACATCTTAGGCAAACCGGCATGTAGTCTCATACTCGTAACCCTTTCATTCAACGTACAATTCATACGTTCGGCGACCCCATTGTGTTGCGGTGTCTCAGTACCGTTTTTAACATCTTAATATCGAGCTTTGCTTAATGGTTTTTAAACTCAAGACTACCATATTCCCTTCTATTATCCGACTTTAAGCACTTCACTTTTAAATTAGTTTCATTCTCTACCATAGCTTTCCACTTAACAAAAGTATCAGATACATCAAATTTAGCTTTAAGAAAATAAACTCATACCTTTCTAGTAGAGTCGTCAATGAAGGTGGCATAATAGCAAGAACCTCTGTGTGATTCTACATTCGTTGAAGCAAACACATCCGTATGAACTAGCTCAAATTTCTCCAACTTGGGCGCATTCCCCGATTTCCCAAAAGTCACTGTCTTTTGCTTCCATATATACATGGTTCGAAAAACCCGAGTTCCCCTGTCTTCAAATCCGAATTTCTCCCACTCGAAACAAGCATCTTCATACCTTTTTCACTCATATGCCCGAGCCTTCGGTGCCATAGAGTATAACTATCTCCAACATCCAAAGTAGCAACCACCGTGTTTTCATCAAACACTTCAACCATATAAAGTGTTACCCTTTTATGTCCACGAGCCACGACCTTACTACCCATATCTACCTTCCATTTGCGATTTTCAAAAGTAATCGCATTACCTTTCTCATCTAATTAACCAACCAAGAAAAGCTTCCTTTTCAACTTGGGAATAAACCTTATGTCTTTCAAACGTCGAATTAGAACCAAGAGTAGTCTTCAATACAACATCTCATATACTTTCAATTTCAATCTTTTTATTGTTTTCCAATCTAGCCTTACCTTGATACGATCAAAAATTCGGCATCAAACTCCTAGTGGATGAGGCATGAAACGAAGATCCCGAATCTAAAATCCAAGACTCCACCGAATCTTCAACACTACACAAAAGTGCATCATCTGTATCTTCCGCGGTAAAGTTAACACCTTTCGTCAGAGAATTTTTACAATTCCTTTGAAAGTGTCGTTTTTGATTGAAACCCCAACAAATAGCTTCACTTCAGTCCTTTGATGGATACCGCTTTTTTGAGTTCTTCCTACCCTACTTCTCACCACCACGATCAATTTTCCTACCCCGGTTGTTGGCACTTAACCAGGATCTGTGTAACGACCCGACTTTTTCGACTAGCTTTTATGCTTTGTATTTTTGCAAAACTGCGTATTTGTGCGTACTGTGTTACTTTATTACTCTGGAACCTTGGCATACGTGTTTTATATTCATATATACTTTAAAACATGCCTTGGTATATGTAGAATGCTTAACTTGTCCACCGGATGCTTTATAACCGTTAGTGTTACTTGCCGTTAAGAATAAACCGCGGACTGCGCGCACGTTTGACTTTTGTCGGAATCGGAACTTTTGGACTGCGAAATATTAATTATTATTTTATAATAATAATTACTTGGGCCTTTGGATGCTTAATTTTATTTATTTAATTGCTAAAGCCCAATAGTTAGTCTTGTTGAACTTTCTACCTTGTTGGGCTCAAGCCCACCCTACTCTAGCTAGTGACCCAATTAATTAGCCCAAGCATAATTACTAGTGGCCCATAATAATAAATAAATAATAAACAAATTAATTAGTGAGTCATACTAGCATAATGGATAAGGTTTATCTAATTGTCACATGGAATTCTAGCAAAAGGACACACTTTAGACACCATTAGCCAAAAAGTAAAGTTTTGTCTCCCCCTCCCCTCCCTCAAAATTTCGGCCACCAAGGAGGCCTCATGGCCACCTCATCAATCCATGTGAATCTCTAATGCTTATAAATACTAGTCTTTAGTCTCTCATTCCAACACTTGATCATTTTGATTTTTCACACACTTGTTCTTTCATTCTTTCCATACTTGTAAGTTTTCTTTTTCTTCCTCTTTTCCTTCAATATTTTTGTGTATCATCATCATTCATCTATGGAGATCAAGTTCCTTTTAGCTTGATCTTACTTATATCTTGTTGATTCAAGCATGAATCTTTCAAGAACAACAAAGATTCAAGCTTTCTAGCTTGAATCTTCATATCTTTTGTAGATCTACTTCTTTTATACTTTAATCTTTCTATTTTGTAATAAAGATTCAAACTTTTGTTTGTAATCTTCATGCATCTTCAAGATCCAAGCTTTATGCTTCAAGATCTTCAAGAACAAACAAGATGCAAGCTTTCTAGCTTGAATCTTCATATCTTTTTGTTAGATCTAAGTTCTTTTTGCTTTGATCTTGTTATTTTGTTAAAAAGATTCAAACTTGTGTTTGTTATCTTCATATATCTTAAAGATCCAAGCTTTATGCTTCAAGATCTTCAAGAACATCAAAGGTTTAAGCTTTCTAGCTTTGCAACCTTGTAACTTGTGTGAAATGGATCCAAGCTCTCTAGCTTAGAGTTCCATCACCTCTCTAGACTTGGATTGTGCTTATACTTGTTGAATTAATGTAAAGTTTGTAACTTTAGTTGTTATTGTGAATTGAAATTGTGTTAAGACTAAGGATATGATGTAACCTTGGTTCATCATCCATCTAAGACTCATGAATGAGTTGTGTTCTTACTTGGTCTTAACATATTGTGTATTGATGGTGAATCTTGGTCAAAAGTGATGTTAAACCATCAACGAGTTGTACACTTGAAGCTACAAGCATCAAGGATGAGAACCGTGATGAGCATCAAGCACCAAGAACCTCACCGGAGAACTTACCTACTGTTTTTCGTATCTTATCAGGCCACCTGAGCTACTGGAAAGTTTATTTTCAGTTAGTTTGGTTCGATTAGATGATTTTCCATTTAGGCCTCGTCTTAATCCGAGTTACGGTTTAGGATTTATGGCCCTCCGAGAGTCACTACACCCTATTAACGTTGTGCTGAAATTTCTGACCTACTCGCACTTAAAAAGTCGTCACGGTCAAAAGAAGATGATTTAGGTTCTGAAAATTGGTCAGCTGTTAGGGGACTCACATACGGAGCCATAGCCACTGACTATGCATCTTTTCGATTTACGTAGAGGTCATAGCAGCTGACCGAAGTCAGCCTATTGTTTCGATCTCTATTCTTGTCGAACTTACTTAGCTTTTATGATGATGAATGATGATGATGATGACAATTAAACTTATTTTATGCACTATTAGAATTTATAAAGATAACCTACTGACCTAGTAACCCTTGATTTAGTTTAACGACCTTTCGGACCGACTTACTACTTGCGTACTTTCATTACCAACTTTACCGCTTTTATCACTGTGAGTTATAGCATCCCTTTTTACTTTAACTATTTTGGGACTGAGAATACATGCGATTTTTACGTTTTACATACTAGGCATGAGTACTTAAACTTTATATGTGAGTGGGTTATACAACAGCATAAACATTCCCCTTAGCACGGTAACGTTTAGTCATTGGTTTTTGAACCGGTGAACGCGAATCTTAGATATGGATCCATAGGGTTTGACATCCCCACTCGAGCTAGTCACGCTAGCATTTAATGGGTGTTTAATACTTCGTGAACATACGCACTCACTAAGTGTACTTTCAGGGGGTTATAAACGTTAAGTTTAGTTACCGGGTGCCCACGGTTATACATATACTTTATCTTACTGATTTGAATTACTGATTTGAAACGCTTGTTTGAAGCACTGAAATCTCGTGGCCTACATTACATTACTGATTACAAACAAACTATAGCTCACCAACATTCGTATTGACCTTTTTAAGCATGTATTTCTCAGGTGCTTAGACGTTGTTGCTTCCGCTATTAGACTTGTTGTTAGACTTGCTGTTATAGACTTGCTGTTATAGACTTGCTGTTATGGACCTGCTGTATTAGATTTCCACAGCATTACTTAGAGATGTCTCAAGCATGGAACTTTTATTTTGCATTCGTGACTTACGTTATTTTAAAACAATGGCTTTGTAATGACCTTTGTACCATGTACTCATGTTAATGTTTTTTAGTCATCTTTTGTAAAACGCTATCTTTTTACGAATGCAAACTGGTTTTCAAACAGCATATAGTGTTTGACCTTGTAATGATCCTGTTGTCGATGATCCGTATACGTTGGTTTTGTACGGGGTGTCACAGTTGGTATCAGATCATTGGTTGTAGGGAATTAGGTTGCATTAGTGAGTCTAGACCGGACCAAGTAGGATTTACTAATAGGACTAATCTACAACTTGCTTGTTTACTTGTTTCTGCGGGACCTTCTGCATGCTACTGTGTTATAATACTGCATGTTACTGCTTATTACTACTGCATGCTACTACTTACTTTTATTGATGTATGATCTTACTGCATGCTATTGCTTATCTTTACCGCCATGCGAACTTGCTGTAGGCTTATTTTTGCTATTGCATGATTACTATCTGCTTTCACATGTTACTTCTATTTAGCGCTGTTGATATTATTGCCATGTTGTGTACTGTTTTAGACAATCTAGGTTGTTGTAGTGCCTGATTACATGCTTGCTTCATGTCTGCCATTCGCTATACCGACTTGGAAAACTTACCTTTCCTAGTACAGATGTTTTTCTAAACCCTTTTCCCCACTCGTCTAGCCCTAAGGATTAGTATTGTAATCCGCCTGTTAATACCGTTCCACCGTTCTGAAGATCGAAACATTACTTCACGCAATCTAGTAGGAGTACCCCTCGGATTACACGCCCACTAAAGTTGATCCTCGGAGGAGGAGATATGTGAGGACTTGTCTGAATAACCGCACCCCGAACTCACTCTAATTAGCCACGTACAACGTATGAACATTAGAAGGTTGTTCACTTCCCGCAAGATGACCTGTATCCCGTACGCTTTCATGATCGTCACTTATCTCCTTCATTCTTCCCTACTGCTCGACGATTTAACGACACTTCTGGACATAGGTCCCCAACACTCTTAGGAATTGGAGAAGTCGGGAAGGCATCTCCTTTCACAAGGTCATAGTGTCTTCTACTGATGCTCAGCCATACCCAAGGACTTGGGAGTCGCCTCGAAACATATCGTATTACTACTTGCTACACGTACAACTCGACACGAGACCCATATTGAATTTTTAGAAAGGAACCTAACGACATTACCGGAACCCGAACATTTTGAAGAAGTTTCGAGACATTTAGATGCATGACCTACGGAACCTATGCACCCACACCGAGAAACTATGAGATTAATTATGTAGATTTTGTTTTGAGATAGCATAGATAAGGCACCGTTAGGTGGAATTGAGTAGAACTTGAAGTGAACACGTTACATTGACCATATGGAGTGATATTGGAATGAACGTACGATTTAGTACAATATAATGACGCCAGGCCAGCGTGATTATATTGACGTAAATTATGCAGAAATCCCAATGTTACTATATAAGGAATATGAAGCGATTCAAAGGAAATTTTGGTAGGAACCACTTGAGTATACGCATTACGGTCTGATAAAGGTAGGAATAACCACTTAGCCTAGGTACTGAAAGAGAAGGGTCTGGATTGCAGAATTGATAACCCGAAAATTTGTTATAGATATACACACCCTGGGCACTTAAGTAAAAAGTTCTCAAATAGGAAAAACTTTGGACTTACTTGCGGTAGAGCAATCGTTATCTCAGTTATGGAGACTCGCATGGATCCTGATTTTAGTTAGGGTGCATTTCTTCACAACGTTTATTGTCTCTGAGATGTTAATACTAGAGTGATAGAAACCTTACATCTAAGAACTTTAGTGTTATGACTAGTAAGCCATTAACAACCATAAGAGTTAAGTATTCTATAGGACAAAGTAATGGTAATCTGGCAGAGATAGAGGAATGATTTAAGGTAGTATCTTATAATTAACAGGTGGGTCATTTGGAGATGACCTCATGCCGACGAAACTTGGAAGTTTTATAGTAGTAGTTGGAAAGGATTAGTTACCTGCTTAATGTTATTTGAGAAGGTTGATGGAATTTTTCGCGATAGTATAATAAGATTTAGTTGGAATAGACTTTAGGATTAACCTAATACTCATCAAGATAAGAAGCTTTGATGAAATAGTTGGAACAGATTGGCTTTCAAGGATGAAAGCGTAAGTTATTTATAGTAAGAATATTATTCGTATACCTCGCGAGAATGGTGAGCCAGAAGCCATCTGGGTTACTTCAACAACCCGAGATCCCACAATAGAAATGGGAAGGGATGACGATGAATTTCATCCTGAAGACTACCAAAAACAATAGGCAGTTATGACACCATCTGGGTTATCGTTGACCGTCTCACCAAATCTGCTCACTTTCTAGCCATGAAAGGAACCGATACAATGGACAAACCTGCACAACGATACATAAAGGAAAATGTATCCCGTCACTTCGGCAATTCAAATTCTATCTTAAGGACTGGCCAGGAATCTTATTTGATACTCATTCTTACGCGACTCTAAATCCTAACTTACTCCGAGAGATTTCTTATTTGATGATAATCGTACCATCATCCTTCTTACGTCAATATTAGTCGTACCAGTTCAAAATTTCTAAAATCAATGGGTAGTTAATTCCCATCCTCATACTCTCCCACTCGTATCTCACTTATAAGCAACAACTTCACACTTAAGCATTTTTTGTCAAAGGACTTATGTCCTACTAAAAGTCATCAACCACATTTAAATTCAATAGTTTTTATTACCTCAAGTGTCACCCGAAATTTTCAAAAATCTTTTACTCGATCTTTTTCCAACTTGTAATCTCCGAAATATGACAATTTGTTTGCCAAAATTTTACACACACTATTTTACTGTGCGATCCTCTCAAAGTTTTATAAAAATTTATTTTATTGCCATTCGTACAAATTTTAGAAATCGTATATGTTAAATAATTACTTATTTTGACTAGTACACATGAAATTTTACTTTCACTTTTACAAATCAAACCTTTTGTTCAAAAGATATTTTACCTTAAAATGGTACGTGTTGCACATAACCCTAGTTTGCTAAGAACTTCGTTTCTTTTCTTACATTGTCACCTTAAATGATTTTTATAAAATTTTCATTGCTTGTCAATATAAAATTTTTCGTTGCTTATTCGTATCCAAGTCTTCATGGAGACTTTACAACCATCGAAACCGAGAGATTCATGGGTGTGTATGTGATGAAGGCACTTACTACCACGTCATGCAGAGCCTTCGGGCATCCATCAACACTTAAACCATTCAAAATTACTGCGTTACCCTAGGGATCTTATCCTTCACACCTGTCCGAGCGATGCTCTATCTTACACAACTCAAAGTCCTGACTTATTCCAAGGGATTCTCATCTAGCGATATTAACATCATCAGTACTCCGACTTTAATATTGGCCATAACCTGTTTGGCATTTTTGCAAAGTCAAGAAACAATTAACTTCTCATCCTCATGCTCTATCCTTCATACCTCACTTTTTAGCAACGGTTTCGCACGTGAACATTTTTGGGCCAAAGACTTAGGTCCTGATAATTTTCAAAACTACATTTAAGTCATTAGTTTTCATTACCTAGTAACATGTCAACCGATGATTCAAAGATTTTTCACTCAACCTTTTTCAACTCATAACCTCTGAAATACGAAAAACTATATTTATCAAAATATTTTGATTTTACACGTTGCATATTTGTGCGGTCCGCACGAGATTATGGACAAATGAAAGTAATAAAATTTTTCGGTCACTTACGCGATTTATAAAATCATATATGTATATATAATAAGTTAACAAATTTACTCTTAATTATTTTGGTTAATACCTACTAAGTTATACCTTCAAATTATTTAACAATCGCTCCTTTAATGAGTTGTTTAACTTAAGTCAAATAGTTTTATGCAAAATGGTACACGTTGTACATATTTCTAAATTTACTAAGAACTTCGTTCCATTTATGTTGTCACATCAAACGTTTAAAGGTTTTTCAAAACTTCCTTGGTTGATTTTATTAAAGGTTTTTGCATTGGACTACACCATGTATGGATCACACTTTTCTCGTCCTCCGTTTAGGGATAAAGCTTACGATTAAGATCTTTGTTAAAAACTCTTGAGCCACTTTGGATGGCAGATTTATAAAATTTGTTAGGAAGTCTTTGCGCTCATAAAATGTTCCTTTTAAGGTTAAACATGGCAAAAACGCGGGCCGATAAATCAATTTTCTGAGGTACACTTGGTGGTCACCCTATTGTAGGGAAGGCACTAGGTGGGTTTCTATTCTCAAAATTTCACGGCTAATCGCAACATCCTCATAAACCTCATCTGTAATGTTGGGATAAAAGAAATCATTTTTGAGATTCTTTTCACTCGGAGAAAACCATTCTTTATGACCAAGAGTTCACGTATCTTCTCATCCGCGCATCCCCATAAGTATAAGGATAAATTCATATCAATTTGCTCGAAGAGTTCACTCTTGTTCAAAGATTACACCTTTCGTGCGATTTTCTTTCTGAAATGTAGTATAAAATACTTTAAGAATCTATGAATCTTGTTATCCTCTTGGAAGGGACTGCTTAAAACGTCTGTAACACGGATATGGTTACTCTACATATTCCTTCCTTCGTTGGTTGCAACTATATGTTGTTCTAGTTAATGTTAACCCTAACCTCAACATGTAACTGAAAGGATAAAGTTACATTATGGACCGGTGCTTTCATTCCATCTAAGGATAATTTCACCTACAGTATGGTAAACTAAGGTGATATCCCTCATTGTTCATTCAGACCGTCCTGAAGACACTATAAATAATTATGGCTTGCATTGCATATAAGTCCGATTAGTCGCTTTCAGCTAAAATTTCGATTCATTTGGTGAAATGAAACATTCTTAAATATCGGGTTCTTTATACCTATGGTCTCCTTCCGAAATTTAGGGATTAGCAAAATCCGTGGCTAACACGATCCAGACACCAAATCGCATGGTCGTGATAGCTTGGTATTGCGACATAAGCGCTTAATGTTTTAGATGAGTTTGATAACTTTCATGATGTATTCCATGCATTCAGCTTACTGAAGATGCCTGTAAGGCTAAAAACATCAAATTTCCTTTTGTGGGTATATATATTCGGATGACATATTCATGATAGCAAGAAACGAAATCAACTTGTTGATCTCTTAGGACAAGGGACTTACTTAATGGCATATACCTATTCTTACTTTTATACGCCCAAGTACCTTTCGAGGTAAATAACTCACTTCTGAGCCCACGAGTCTCACGGAACCTTGATACGCTACTTCTTATTTAAATACGGTACCATTTGTAGTCACTCCTTAAATTTCGGGACGAAATTTCCATTAACAGGTGGGTAATGTAACGACCCGACTTTTTCGACTAGCTTTTATGCTTTGTATTTTTGCGAAACTGCGTATTTGTGCGTACTGTGTTACTTTATTACTCCAGAACCTTGGCATACGTGTTTTATATTCATATATACTTTAAAACGTGCCTTGGTGTATGTAGAATGCTTAACTTGTCCACCGGATGCTTTATAACCGTTAGTGTTACTTGCCGTTACGAATAAACCGCGGACTGCGCGCACGTTTGACTTTTGTCAGAACCGGAACTTTTGGATTGCGAAATATTAATTATTATTTTATAATAATAATTACTTGGGCCTTTGGATGCTTAATTTTATTTATTTAATTGTTAAAGCCCAATACTTAGTCTTGTTGGACTTTCTACCTTGTTGGGCTCAAGCCCACCCTACTCTAGCTAGTAACCCAATTAATTAGCCCAAGCATAATTACTAGTGGCTCATAATAATAAATAAATAATAAATTAATTAATTAGTGAGTCATACTAGCATAATGGATAAGGTTTATCTAATTGTCACATGGGATTCTAGCAAAAAGACACACTTTAGACACCATTAGCCAAAAAGTAAAGTTTTGTCTCCCCCTCCCCTCCCTCAAAATTTCGGCCACCAAGGAGGCCTCATGGCCACCTCATCAATCCATATGAATCTCTAATGCTTATAAATACTAGTCTTTAGTCTCTCATTCCAACACTTGATCATTTTGATTTTTCGCACACTTGTTCTTTCTTTCTTTCCATACTTGTAAGTTTTCTTTTTCTTCCTCTTTTCCTTCAATATTTTTGTGTATCATCATCATTCATCTATGGAGATCAAGTTCCTTTTAGCTTGATCTTACTTATATCTTGTTGATTCAAGCATGAATCTTTCAAGAACAACAAAGATTCAAGCTTTCTAGCTTGAATCTTCATATCTTTTGTAGATCTACTTCTTTTATACTTTAATCTTTCTATTTTGTAATAAAGATTCAAACTTTTGTTTGTAATCTTCATGCATCTTCAAGATCCAAGCTTTATGCTTCAAGATCTTCAAGAACAAACAAGATGCAAGCTTTCTAGCTTGAATCTTCATATCTTTTTGTTAGATCTAAGTTCTTTTTGCTTTGATCTTGTTATTTTGTTAAAAAGATTCAAACTTGTGTTTGTTATCTTCATATATCTTAAAGATCCAAGATTTATGCTTCAAGATCTTCAAGAACATCAAAGGTTCAAGCTTTCTAGCTTTGCAACCTTGTAACTTGTGTGAAATGGATCCAAGCTCTCTAGCTTAGGGTTCCATCACCTCTCTAGACTTGGATTGTGCTTATACTTGTTGAATTAATGTAAAGTTTGTAACTTTAGTTGTTATTGTGAATTAAAATTGTGTTAAGACTAAGGATATGATGTAACCTTGGTTCATCATCCATCTAAGACTCATGAATGAGTTGTGTTCTTACTTAGTCTTAACATATTGTGTATTGATGGTGAATCTTGGTCAAAATTGATGCTAAACCATCAACGAGTTGTACACTTGAAGCTACAAGCATCAAGGATGAGAACCGTGATGAGCATCAAGCACCAAGAACCCCACCGGAGCACTTACCTACTATTTTTCGTATCTGATCAGGCCACCTGGGCTACTGGAAAGTTAATTTTCAGTTAGTTCGGTTCTATTAGATGATTTTCCGTTTAGGCCTCGTCTTAATCCGAGTTACGATTTAGGATTTATGGCCCTCCGAGAGTCACTACACCCTATTAACGTTGTGCTGAAATTTCTGACCTACTCGCACTTAAACCGTCGCCACGGTCAAACGAAGATGAGTTAGGTTCTGAAAATTGGTCAGCTGTTAGGGGACTCACATACGGAGCCATAGCCACTGACTATGCGTCTTTTCGATTTACGTAGAGGTCGTAGCATCTGACCGAAATTAGCCTATTATTTAGATCTCTATTCTTGTCGAACTTACTTAGCTTTTATGATGATGAATGATGATGATGATGACACTTAAACTTATTTTATGCACTATTAGAATTTATAAAGACAACCTACTGACCTAGTAACCCTTGATTTAGGTTGACGACCTTTCGGACCGACTTACTACTTGCGTACTTTCATTACCAACTTTACCGCTTTTATCACTGTGAGTTATAGCATCCCTTTTTACTTTAACTATTTTGGGACTGAGAATACATGCGCTTTTTACGTTTTACATACTAGGCATGAGTACTTAAACTTTATATGTGTGTGGGTTATACAACGGCATAAACATTCCCCTTAGCACGGTAACGTTTAGTCATTGGTTTTTGAACCGGTGAACGCGAATCTTAGATATGGATCCATAGGGTTTGACATCCCCACTCGGGCTAGTCGCGCTAGCATTTAACGGGTGTTTAATACTTCATGAACATACTCACTCGCCAAGTGTACTTTCAGGGGGTTATAAACGTTAAGTTTAGTTACCGGGTGCCCACGGTTATACATATACTTTATCTTACTGATTAGAATTACTGATTTGAAACGCTTGTTTGAAGCACTGAAATCTCGTGGCCTACATTACATTACTGATTACAAACAAACTATAGCTCACCAACATTCGTATTGACCTTTTTAAGCATGTATTTCTCAGGTGCTTAGACGTTGTTGCTTTCGCTGTTAGACTTGCTGTTATAGACTTGCATTTATGGACCTGCTGTATTAGATTTCCACAGCATTACTTAGAGATGTCTCAAGCATGGAACTTTTATTTTGCATTCGTGACTTACGTTATTTTAAAACAACGGCTTTGTAATGACCTTTGTACCATGTACTCATGTTAATGTTTTCTAGTCATCTTTTGTAAAACGCTATCTTTTTACGAATGCAAACTGGTTTTCAAACAGCATATAGTGTTTGACCTTGTAATGATCCTGTTGTCGATGATCGGTACACGTTGGTTTTGTACGGTGCGTCACAATCCGGATGACGATTCCACCGAGTTTCTCCTACGAGTGTCTTCACCGAGAATCAAACCCCTAATACCTTCAAACGCTAGCTTAGTAGTTCCCATAGAGCTACTAACCGCGGTAACCGTACCCGACCAACTCTCCAGTAATGATGAAAGCAAGATTAGTGCTTTTAGTTCATCATCAAACTTGAGATTTACCGATGTAAGCCTTGATATAATATTGTTGAATTCATTGATGTGATCCGTTGCACTCGAACCTTCCCTCATCTTCGTATTGAACAATTGTCGATAAGAAAAACCTTATTCGCCGCCGTAGGTTTTTCATACATGTTAGAGAGAGCCTTCAAACATGTAAGCATTGTTTTCTCATTCACAGCATTGTATGCAACATTCTTGGCGAGAAAGAGACGAATCGCACCCAAAGCTTGGCGATCCAAAAGAGAACAATCGACATCATCCATGCCTTCGGGTTTGACCTTCAACAAGGTTTGGTGTAGCATCTTTTGATACAAGTAATCTTCGATTTGCATCTTTCAAAAGCCGAAGTCTTTTCCATCAAACCTATCGATTCTAAATTTTCAGTCTTTCGCCATCTTCCCAATTCGAAAACCTTGAGCTTTAGATACCAATTGTTAGGGTTATTGGACCCAACGATAAGAGTGATTCCAGAAATCACCTTTCCCACAAACGACAAACGAAGACAAAAATAAAGAAAATAAGAACGCGAAGAATTAACGTGGTTATATGTAATCAACAGATTGATTATTTTAATCTACAGACCAAACTAGAGAGATGTTATTAATAATTTTCGTGATACAATGTATGGGTTACAATAAAGTGTTTATATAGGCAAAACTCAACAAGGACACGACTTAGGGAGCAAGCCAAACTCGATTCTGGAAAGTTCTCTCTGTTAGACACGCATCGCAGTCGCGACCCACACATCCTGGTCGTGATGTGACTCCCAAAATTTGGTTCTCGTTCTATCACTCCATCGCGGCCGCGACTCCAGCATTGCGGTCGCGATCCTCCCATGTTCTCGCGAGTCTCGATTGTTTGAATATCTTTCACCACTCCAACAGTTTTGTTATATATTTTTAGTTTTTCCCCTCATTTTATATAAATTTTTTATTTTACATAAATAAAGTAAATGTATAAAAGACTTTTACCATATTATATTTATTTATTTTTTTTATCTACTTATTAAAATACACAATTAATTTGAAATAACTTGAACAATGGACAATAAATTACTACTCCATTTGTCTCAATTTAATAGTTCACAAACAAAATAGTACACAGTTTAATAAAATGTCATTATAACATTGTAATTTTATTCACTTTACAATTTTACCCTTTACTTTTTTATCTATCTTTTTGTTTTTTATATGCATAAATTAAGAGTATAAAAGGACTTTACATCATTATTCTTATTTATTTATGAAAGTATACTATTAATTTAATACATTCTTAAAAAAAATGACTATTAAATTGAGACGAATGTACCATTTTATGTATCAATAAATCAATTCTCAACTGCCCTTAGCTAGTGTTCTTTTTGTCTAAAGTGATAAATAATTTCACACTCACGTATTTAGCTGGCCCATACTCTTCTTCAAAACCAGTGGCGACTATGTATCGACACATGGGGTTACGGGATACCGTTAGTTTGAAATTTTTACTAAAATATATCATTTAAATTATTTAGGACACCACTAAATTTAAGTGCAGAACCTCATATATTATTTGAATTTATAATTTTTCTTTTATGATTTTTGAATATCACTAAATTTCATTACTTGGACACTTTATATTTTTCAAATTTGCTGTTTTTTAAAGGTAAACAACCATTAAAATAGTACTCCGTATTTAAATATAGTTAGTACTGAAAAATATTTCGGAACATCATTGAGTTCTCATCCTAGAATCGACACCGTTCAAAACACGTTTTTGTTTTTTCTCCATCTGCCCCTCTGCCGTCGTCTTCAGCTGTACCCCCTTCTTGCATAGTGCTCAAAAGATGACAAATAATTCGAAAAAAAGTTGTGGATGACATTTTTCGAATAAATAAAGGTACGTTACACGTGTTTTTTACTTCAACATCACCACCAGTCACCTACCAACCCCTCATTGTTAAATTACCGTTCTACTAGCTTTTATTAAATTGAAATCATGTTTTTTTTCCTGTCCATTAACCTAAAACTATTATCTTGACTCAATGACTCTATTATTTTTTTTTTTTTTTTTTTTTTTAGACTCTATTAATTAATAGGCTATAACTTGGTTAATCATTATACCTATATCTAAATGATAAAGTGGAAATGAATAGTACTGTTCATTTTTCCCACTTTATTCAAACTTAACCCCTTAACTTCTTTCACTTTATCTAAACTTAATCCCTTAACTTTCATTACCATACAAATCGAACCCCTCACTTTATACGTATATTTTTCCCAAAAATTCACAAGCTTAACCCCCTAACTTTTATTAAAATACAAATCGAACCCCCACTTTACTAACTTTTTTTTTTTTGTTTTTTACTAATATTCAGTTTTCACAAACTTAACCCCCTTAACTTTTATTAAAATACAAATCGAACCCCCACTTTATACGTAAAGTTTTTTTCAAATTTCACAAACTTAACCCACTACCTTTTATTAAAATACAAATCGAACCCCCACTTTACTAACTTTTTTTTTTTAAATAAAAACCCGAACGCTAAAAGCAGCAACTTTCACAAAAGGAACAACCCTTCAATGTTATGTCGAAAAAAATTCTTTTTTACAAAATAGATCAAGACTTTTTTTTTAACTCGCATTCAAAACGGAGCCCCCGGCGCGAAGCAAGGCTCCACAACTAGTTATTAGACAAATACAAAAGGTGAAGGTGAAATATTTTAAAACCCAAAAGAACACGTGATTATTCCGCTAACTCAGTAATTACAAAGATTATAATAATTATAATATTTTTATTTAAAATGATACGGAGAAATCTGCCTAAAGTACAATTTTTTTTCTTCATTTTTTTGAAAGGTAAATCACTATGTATATATTCAAATGTACAGGAATGGGAGTGCAAAGACACCTCCAATGCACCAGACCAAATTACAAGATCTCCCAAAAAAAACTATAACTATAACAAGGAATAAAGTGAGAAGATGATAAGTTAGTATCCTAGCAAATATTCCAAGCTACAGCAGATTACATTGCAACATTTTGTGGATTATGAAGCCACTCGAACCAATCAATCTTTTTTGTTTTGCAACGTCTCGCGATTCACTCATAACCTTTGACTTAGACTTCGTTTGGAGCAACCGGAGGATTCCATCATTTTTTTTTATGACCTTTTGGTTTCGATTCTTCCAAATGAGATAGCCGCACGTCTATTCCACCGCTTGCCAAATCATCGCACTTAAGGACGATGTTTGTTGGAGAGAGTTCTCGTCAAAAGCATCGTCGATACTGAAATTTGTACCATCAAGGGAACCTCACCAATTGTGTACCTTAGACCATATATCTTGAACATCTTTGCATAGGAAAAGCGAATGATCAACCATCTTGATATCGTCATCGCATAAAGGACATCTAACAGAGTGGAGATCGATCTCGCGTTTGTCGAGTTCCGAATGGAATGTCCCGTTCATATTGATTATAAAAGTTCCATATTAATTGATTTCGTTGCGAGGTTTTGACCTCTATATGAGACGTTTTTTAAAGACTGCATTCATTTTTAAAACAACCATAACCTTTATTTTATCAATAAAGGTTTTAAAAACATTACGTAGATTATCAAATAATGATAATCTAAAATATACTGTTTACACACGACCATTACATTACATAATGGTTTACAATAGAAATATATTACATCGACATATGTTTCTTGAATGCAGTTTTTACACAATATCATACAAACATGGACTCCAAATCTTGTCATTATTTTAGTATTCAACAGCGGAAGCTCTTAGTATTCACCTGAGAATAAACATGCTTTAAACGTCAACAAAAATGTTGGTGAGCTATAGGTTTAACCTATATATATCAAATCGTAACAATAGACCACAAGATTTCATATTTCAATATACATCTCATACATAGAGATAAAAATCATTCATATGGTGAACACTTGGTAACCGACATTAACAAGATGCATATATAAGAATATCCCCATCATTCCGGGACACCCTTCGGATATGATATAAATTTCGAAGTACTAAAGCATCTGGTACTTTGGATGGGGTTTGTTAGGCCCAATAGATCTATCTTTAGGATTCGCGTCAATTAGAGTGTCTGTTCCCTAATTCTTAGATTACCAGACTTAATAAAAAGGGGCATATTCGATTTCTATAATTCAACCATAGAATGTAGTTTCACGTACTTGTGTCTATTTTGTAAATCATTGATAAAACATGCATGTATTCTCATCCCAAAAATATTAGATTTTAAAAGTGGGACTATAACTCACTTTCACAGATATTTCCTTCCTCGGAAATAAGACTTGGCCACGGATCGATTCACGAACCTATACAAATATGTACATATATATCAAAGTATGATCAAAATATAATTACAACCATTTTTATTATGTTTTAAAGATTTGAGTGTATTAAGTCAGCTGTCCTCGTTAGTAACCTACAACTAGTTGTCCACAGTTAGATGTACAGAAATAAATCGATATATATTATCTTGAATCAATCCACGACCCAGTGTATACACGCCTCAGGCTAGATCACAACTCAAAGTATATATATTTTTGAAATCAACCTCAACCTTGTATAGCTAACTCCAACATTACTGCATATAGAGTGTCTATGGTTGTTCCAAATAATATATATACATGGGTCGATATGATATGTCAAAACATTTGCATACGTGTCTATGGTATCCCAAGATTACATAATATATTAGAATACATGTATAATACAATATAAGTTAGCTAGGATATGATTTGTATAGATTTGTTAAACATTTCCCGTAGCTAAAAAGATCAAAAATATCCAATCTTGTTTTACCCATAACTTCTTCATTTTAAATTCGTTTTGAGTGAATCGAATTGCTATGGTTTCATATTGAACTCTAATTTAAAAATCCAAACAGAAAATTTATAGGTTTATAGTCGGAAATTTAAGTTACATGTCAATTACTAAAGAGGTAGTCATTTCTGTCGAAAGAACGACATCTTGATGACCATTTTGAAAAACATACTTTCACTTTGAGTTTAACCAAGATTTTTGGATATAGTTTCATGTTCATATGAAAAATCATTATCCCATAAGAACAACTTCTAAATCAAAGTTTATCATAGTTTTTAATTATCCAAACCAAAACAGCCCCCGGTTTCACTACGACGGCGTATATTCGATTTTATGGTGTTCATCGTGTTTTCAGGTTTTAAATCATTAAGTTAGCATATCATATAGATATAGAACATGTGTTTAGTTTATTTTAAAAGTCAAGTTAGAAGGATTAACTTTTATTTGCGAACAAGTTTAGAATTAACTAAACTATGTTCTAGTGATTACAAGTTTAAACCTTCGAATAAGATAGCTTTATATGTATGAATCGAATGATGTTATGAACATCATTACTACCTCAAGTTTTCTGGATAAAACTACTGGAAATGAGAAAAATGGATCTAGCTTCAAAGGATCCTTGGATGGCTTGAAAGTTCTTGAAGCAGAATCATGACACGAAAACAGTTCAAATAAGATTTTCACTCGAAATAAGATTGTTATAGTTGTAGAAATTGAATCAAAGTTTGAATATGAATATTACCTTGAATTAGAAAGATAACCTACTGTAAATAACAAAGGTTCCTTGATCTTAGATGATTACTTGGAATGGATTAGAAAGCTTGGAAGTAGACTTCTAAACTTGGAAGTATTCTTGATTTTTATGAAACTATACTTATGGAATTTATGAAGAACACTTAGAACTTGAAGATGGAACTTGAGAGAGATCAATTAGATGAAAAAAATTGAAGAATGAAAGTGTTTGTAGGTGTTTTTGGTCGTTGGTATATGGATTAGATATAAAGGATATGTAATTTTGTTTTCATGTAAATAAGTCATGAATGATTACTACTATTTTTGTAATTTTATGAGATATTTCATGCTAGTTGCCAAATGATGATTCCCACATGTGTTAGGTGACTCACATGGGCTGTTAAGAGCTGATCATTGGAGTGTATATATGATATTATGCGAGGTGTATATAAAATAGCTTTATATTTCAGCAGAAAATACTATTAAATACGATACAATTTTACACAAGATATTTATTTATTTAGAGAATGGATATACTTAAACCTTGCTACAACACTTATAGGCAGTGTACCTAATCGTACAGTAGTGTAGTTTTTAGTAAGTCCGGTTCGTTCCACAGGGAAAATTTTTAAACAAAGCTTAACGCTATATTAGTTTACTTTTATAAAAATACAAATATATATATAAGTAATATTATTATTATAAAGGGGGGTTTTTACCGTTTAATGACCGGTTTATTGATTTTAAAACTTTAGTCGCAGTTAAAACCAAATGTAAAATAATAAATAAATACAAGACTTAATTTAAAGCGTAAAGTAAATAACGATAATGAAATTGCGAATAATAAAAGTGCGATAAAATAAACTTGCGATAATTAAAAAGTACGATAATTAAAAGTGCAATTAAATATAATAACAATAAATAAAAGTGCTATAATTAGAAGTGCAATTAAATATAAAATAAAGGAAATAAAATATGAAATAAAAGAATTATGCTTATTTAAACTTCCGTAATCATGATGTTTGACGTGTTGATTTTAGTTTTATGCCCATGGGTTAATTGTCCTTTGTCCTGGATTATTTAATATGTCCATACGGATTTGTCCATAATAGTCCATCAGTCATAAATATAAAGAGGGAAAGCCTTCGTCAAATTATTCTTATTCCCGAAGTCAAATATTCCAACTAATTGGGGATTCGAATTGTAACAAGGTTTTAATACTTTGTTTAATGAATACACCAGGTTATCGACTGCGTGTAAACCAAGGTTTTACTACTTTGTTAACAATTACACCAATTACCCTTGAATGTAATTCACCCCTGTTTCAACAAGTCTATTAACTATTAATCCAGTTCCGTGTCCGGTAAAATGAATAATTATTGGTATTTATAGATATCCCGCCCACCGTACCCAGTTAAGCGTATGTGGTTATATATAAATACGTCGAATTATAAGTTTGTATATTAAATTAACAAGGTATTGTTTAGTTAATCTAAAACTCATTAATAGCCCATAGTCTAATTTCTACAAGTGTCGTTCTTTTATCCAAACCTCAATTATGGTACAAAGCCCAATTACCCAATTTTAGTAATTAGCCCAACATCATGATTACTTCAGATTAAATAAGCATAATAATAACTTAGCTACGAGACATTAAATTAAAAAGGTTGAACATAACTTACAATGATTAAAAATAGTGTAGCGTTACACGGACAGAATTTTGACTTACACCCTTACAACTTTCGCTAACATACCCTTATTATTAGGATTAAAATTAAAATTAAAATTAAAATATAAATATAAATATATACGTTTAGATAGATGGATGGATATATATTATGTGTTTTTTTGCGATCAGAATTCGTTTGCTTTTATAGGGAGTTTCAGTTTTTGGGGCTCCGCGACTTGCGGCAACTTTTGCCTTCAAACTCCGCGAGTCGCGGAGTTTGTAATTACAGCTCACTCCATTTTGGCTCTTTGTTTACCGACGGTTTATTTTATAAATATAATATATATATAATTAATATAATTAATTATATATTATATTATATTTATATACATAGTTAACTTGTAATTTTTAGTCCGTTGCGTCGAGCGTTGAGAGTTGACTCTGGTCCCGGTTCCGGATTTTCGAACGTCCTTGCGTACAATTTAATATCTTGTACTTTGCGTTTTGAATCTTGTACTCTTGTAATTTCGAGACGTTTCTTATCAATAATTGGAACCTCTTTGATTGTCTTTTGTACTTTTGAGCTTTTTGGTCGTTTGCGTCTTCAATTCGTCGAATCTGTCTTTTGTCTTCACCTTTTATTATTTAAACGAATATCACTTGTAAATAGAACAATTGCAACTAAAAGCTTGTCTTTCTTGAGGAATAATGCTATGAAATATATGTTCGTTTTTAGCATTATCAAATATTCCCACACTTGAGCGTTGCTTGTCCTCAAGCAATATCGTCTTGAAATACTAGAATCACTTCTTTATTCTTCACACTTTGTACATTAGTGATTTCTATACGGCGGTATAAACAATGGTAGTAACGATATGGTTTACAGTCCCACATGACTATAAAAATTTAGATCCATTAAGGAAATTGGATCTTTATGAAAACATTTGATCTTTTGAAAATTAAATCTAGTTTTTACCCTAGATAAGTTTTCCGGAATAACCCTTCACCGGTGTTTGCAAAATATTTTTGTGGGTTTGGTGGGTTTCAGATTTGAAAATTTTAGCTCAAAACTTATGGTTTTGTGTCACCCACTTGCTAACCTTGTATTTGGAAAGCAACACGTCCAGTTTACTTGTCCCGTATATTACCTTTCGGTAAACTACCGTCCAGTTGTAAAGAAAAGCGTTGAACAAGCAACTGTTAAGGCAATGTCTCCTGACATGCTTTTAATTATGGTCTATAACGTGTCAGACGCAATTACTATCCTTGGTAGGAGCAATAGTAAAGCTCACCCTTATAATTTGTAGGTTTGGCACAAGGTCCTGTCTTTGACCACTATGCAACCACCGTTCTTACGGTTGACACCCGATTTGGTTCAGGTGACCTAATGAATTCTAGGTGAATTCCTAGGATTTTACGTTCAATGGTAATGAACGCATTGAAAATGGGTTTTTAGAAAACAAATCGGTTTGTAATTTTGATCAAAATATTTTCTCGTTCAGGCTCGAGTTTAGATATCATTGAATTCCATGAGTTTGTAATTCTCAATCTTTAAGGTCAATCTCAAGGATTGAGTAATATCAGGCTTAAAAGCTAATTTTTGATCTTTTAAGGAGATTATCCTTTCTGGGGATCTGATTCATTAGTCTTATGTAGCTAATTTGCATGGTGCCCCCCATTTTACGAGATAAATCCTTCTCATGGTTAGGATAAATCTGACCACTTGACGACCCTGTTTAATGCTGAGGTCCGTAGATTTCCTGCTGATTTTAGTGATGACTTTTCTAAGTTTTTCGTCAACCTACAGCTGGTCTGGACGACAACTTCCTGACCTAAATCAAGAAGCGCGTTTCTTTTTCGGAAGACTTTACTTCCTTTTAATGATGAAATTGATTCATCGTGTAGATCCATCTTTCTTACAGTAAATCAGGTAAAAAAAATTTAGTTTAGTCCAAAGCAAAAGTATTTTCAGTTATTTGTACAAAAATATGTGACATATGTTTTGAATAACTTGGAGAATTTTCCCACACTTGGCTTTTATTTTCCTTTTTATTGTCCTCTATTCCATTTTAAATGAATTTTAACATTTTGGTTTGTTTCTCAATTTATGTCCTTTTCGAGGTAACAATAATTTCGGTGTTAACACCTAGTTTTATCGTTCATAAATATGTATAAACATGATTTTGAGTTCATTTAGTTGAAAATTTTGAAAAATTTTACTAGAATTGGGTAGTCAGTATATAAGACTAGGGCTGTTCTTTATTATCAGAGAGCACTAGATTCTAATACAACTACTACTTTACTAGTATTTTTAATGGTAACCAAGTGTTTATGATAAAAAATTTTAAAAATCCGAAAGAATTTAACCCCTTCCCACACTTAAGATCTTGCAATGCCCTCATTTGCAAGAAATCGGTAACAATTTAAATTATTGAGGGTGATTTGTGTGAAAATGATTAAATTTTACCAAAGTTTCCAAACATATTTGTGTTTGCTTGCTGAATGATAAATGGTGCATATCATTTGTTCATTCCGTTTTGTTGTTATTTCACATATATTTTGCATCTTGTCGTCAAAATTAGTTGCTTTTGCTGAACTTAATGCCAGTCTTTGAAAATGCGTTGTTTTACCCTGTTGTGTACATAAGATAAACTGCAAACATATATACATATTTTTGAAGTTTGGTATATTACCACACATTCAAAAATTATTAAAATCTAAGAATAAAAGTTAGAAAATTATAAAAACTATTACAATATTAACATAAGTATTAAACGTATCAACATTACAAATTACAAAATAAATAAAACTAAGTAGACTAGGGATGATACTGATACCAGTAGGGGTTCCATGCATAACCATAGGTGCTATAAAATGCTTCGGCTGGGTTATACGTAGGATACGGTGGTTGAATCTCTATAGACCAGGGAGGGAATATGGGCTTTGGAGTAGGAATATAGTTTCTACCTATATGTTGGCAATAAGCTATAATTTGGTTTTGATGAACTTGCCAATCTTCAAATACTCTCTGTCTAGCATTTTCGTACTCCTGTGAAGCTATAAACCTTTTCATTTCTTGCATTTCATTTCCCCCTCCTACATTACCTTGCTGTTGGTTTCTCTCAACCTGTGGATGTCTACCATGGTATTGTACTGCGGCGTTATTTTGCCTCTTCAAAACTTTCGCACCATGGTATACATTTAAACCTATTGTATCGCGGGGTTCTGGTTCTTCGACTAATAATCCCCCCCGACTTATATCCACACCGAGATATTCAGCAATCAAAGTAATAAATATACCACCTCCTATTATGCTATGCGGTCTGATCCCCCTAACCATAGCTGATAAATAATAACCCACACAATAAGGTATACTTACAGCGCTTTGTGGGTCTCGAATACACATATGGTAAAACAAATCCTGTTCATTTACCTTTTCCTTGTTCTTACCTCTTTGTGTAATCGAATTAGCTAAAAACCTATGAATTACTCTTAATTCAGCTCTATCTATATCCAAATAAGAGTAATTTCCCCCTTTGAATCGGTGATGGCTTGTCATTTGACTCCATACACCACGTGTATCAAAATTTTCATCTATCTTTCTACCATTTAGTATCAACCCTCTACAATCGGCAGATGCTAACTCCTCAGGCGTATATATACGTAAAGCCTGAGCCATGTCTAGTAAAGACATGTGGCGCATCGAATCTCCTAACAAAAATCTAATAAAAGATCGATCGGTTAAACTAGCTACCCGATCATTTAATTCTATACTACACAACAATTCTTCACACCATACTTTATATACAGGTCTACGCATGGTGAATAAACGTACCCAGTCGTTAAAAGTAGAATTACCATACCTCTGTGCAAGTAATTCCCTAATTGGCCCGGCCAATTCTACAGCTTCTAATGGTCCCCATTCTATGACCCTAGGTACCTCAACAACTTTAGAATGAAGAGTATGCAAACCCCTTTGGTATTTTGGATAATCTATCCAAAGTTTGTCAAATCTCAGGTTCGGGTGCAAATCTTCCAAGTGCATATCAGAAAATGTCATGACTGGATGAGGTATATCTTGTTAGTAGTAGTTATCCACCTCCTGTTGTTCCGCATTCTCAGCAGGAGCATTGCGAGCTTGGGATGAAGATTCACCCCTTTCAGTCTGCAAAACACATCAAACACAATTTTTGTGCATCCAAATATGCATTAGTGTCAGCAAAATCATCAATCAAAATAATTACAATGACATGATCAATTTATATTAAACTTAAGCTCATTTTCATATTTTCATCAAATCTACACTTTTTCAAATAAGCATATACGAAAATGTTCGCCAAGTTCATAAGCATTCAACTCAAATAACATGTCAAAATAATCATCACTAGCAATTAAACAAGTTTCAAATGGCATTATCTCTCAAAAATCAAGTTCATGAATTTTTAGACTTGAAAAAGTCCACTTTAATTCTCAAAATCATGTTTAGGCTCAAAGTTTGGATCATTTAACTACCTAAACATGTTACACTACTTAATTTAGCAACAATTCATGACAAAAATCGGCCATAACCTGTTTATATCAAAAAGCCCCAAATTTGCTCAAGAACACAAACCCTAGATTACTCAAAATTTGAAGTTTAAGGCTTCTAATCATGTTAAATAGCATCAATCTAGGTTATACAAGCATAATACATAAACAATTTAAGCATAATTACACTAAAAAGCATCAAAATCAAATTGGGTATAAAATTGCTCAAGAACACTAATTTTCGGATTAAATGGTGTTTAGGTGTAGAAATTTACCGTTTTTCTTGAGTAATTCCTTGATAGCATCCTTCTCAACATGATTTTAGTAAAAGATTTGATGATTAACGGTTAAAAATTGTGATTTCGGGGGTGTTTTCTCGGGTTTTTGTGCAGTATTTTCGGGTTTTATTTGTGTTGTGGTGTGCAAATGAACTGCTCTTTACGTTTTTATTTTTTTCTGGGTTTTGGTCCCTTCGCGAGTCGCGGTGTTTGAACCTTCAAACTCCGCGAGTCGCGGAGTTTGTATTTTTTTTTTAAACATCTTATACTAATTAAAACAATTAAGTAATTAATTTTAAAATTTTGTTTCCCTTGTTATTTAGGACGAGGTCATTTCGGATCGATGTCCTAGTCCGTCCTTCGACAAAATTTTAAAATTTGTCTTTTTGTAGCGATTGTTTTAAAAGCTAAGATTTTTTTGGGGTTTTTTAATGTTTTTGGCATACTTTAATTCAATAAGATTAAAAATAATGATAATAAAAGTTCCCGTCCATCCCTTGGGTAAAGCAATTTCGGTTCAAAGACCTAGTCTTCAACTTACGACGAATTTTAAAAATCATATTTTTAACTTAATGAGATAAAGTAAATTTTTTTTTAATTCACATAATTTAAATATAAAATTCAAAATTAATATTAAAAATTCACACCAAACTTAAAATTTGAAATGCATAAAATTAAAAATTCATATTTTAAAAATTAAAAATTCACACCAAACTTAATTTAAAAATTCATATTATAAATTCACACCAAACTTATATTAATTTTTCAAATATTTACAATTTTAAATATATTGATTTTACAAAGTTTACAATATTAATTTAAGATTTATATATTAATTTTAAAAACATGGTAAAAATAAAATTAAAAATCTTTTTTGCTTTTTATCCCACTTTAATCAATCAAATATTATCAAAAATATGCGCCCCTCTTTTCGGTAAAGTAATTTCGGTTCCATGACCTAATTTAACTCATGACAAATTTTTGAAATATTTTGGGTTGATTGATTAAAGATATTTATACCTTAAGAATAAACGTTAAATTTCGCAGTGATGTAATAAATTTTTGAATGATATCAATAATTTCGGTCGCCAAACCTAATTTTATTCAATACCAATTTAATACTTTATAGCGAACAAATTAGCGTTTATTATCAAAAGGTTAAAAATAAAAATAAAAATAAAAACTGTACAAACATACCTGTGAAATAGATTTCTTAGTTATATGATCTATCCCATTCATAAGATAGTCGGTTTAATTGGTTTTCCATGGCTACATAGGCGTAACCTCGAGCATTCAGTGTTTTTTCTTCTAAACATCTGAACGGTCCGTCTCTGCATAAAGTAACAAATTCGGTGTTTGAATAGGTTTGATTATTTGAACATTTACCTCCATGTGACCATTTTCCGCATTTGTGACATCTTTCTAGGTGTCGTGCTCTTCTTTTCGCTGCGGATTTTGATTTTCCTTTACCAAATTGTAACTTATTATCTTCGCATCTGGATTCTTTTCTAACTCCGTCCAATCTTTCTCTGATTACTGATACTATTTCACTTGGAAGTGTGTCATTATTACGTTTAGTGATCAAAGCGTGTAGCATTAGACCATGGTTTAGTTCACAGGCAGTCTTCATTTCCTAAAAAAATAAAAATTCAGAATGGGAGGAGAAGACTAGTTCTTTAGGGTCTGCTAGGGAAAGACCGTTCGGGTTCCATTTTCGAGAACTACACGAAAACAGACAATCTAACTCTAACAGAAATACATAAACCCCCTATACTTAGTTGAAATTGTGATTAACATTATTTTCAATTGAATCTTTAACAACTTGTATATCTTTGACTTTTACTTCAATCCATTTGTTGATTTCCTCCGTAACTTTCACAAATTTAACTAACATTGCCTTTTCTTTTGACGATAAATTGGATATTAATCGGTTATATAACTTAAAGTTTCCTTTAATCTTAGCATCGTGAATCTGTTTATAAAGTTTCTTCGTTGAACTGTTAAAAATGGGTTCATCTAATTTCGTATCATCAACGGCATTCTTTGTGATTGGATCATCATTAAGTGTTTCTTCATCTTCCCCACACTTATGCGTTTTTATTGGTCTAACAGTTTTGGTTTGTGGAGATCTAAACTTTCGGTTCACAAAGGTGATCGATGTATCACCATCCCTAAGTGTCATTCTACCTTCTCTTACATCAATGAATGCCTCGGTGGTTGCTAAAAATGGGCGACCTAGAATTAGAGGAATATCAAGGTTTTCCTCCATATTAATCACTATGAAGTTTTCAACAAAGGTCAAACTTCCCATGTTAACAAGTAAATTATTTGCTATTCCAACCGGGTGTTTAATGGTTTGGTCAAATGATTGAACACATATTTTGGTTGGTTTTAATTTACCCATGCATAATCTTTTGTATAAGGAAAGAGGCATAATATTTGCACTTGCTCCTAAATCTGCGAGTCCATTATATACAGCACCATCATTAAGTAAGCAAGAAATGATAAATTCACCCGGGTCTCATGCTTTAGTAAGTCGAGTCGGTTTGTAAACCTTTTTTGGGTGTTCTTTCCTTGGTTCTTTCATTTCTATTTGAATTTCTTGTTCACATTTTTCTTCGTTTCTTGGAATGGGAGGTTTGTATAGGAATTCTTCTTTATCACTCAAATTTGAATCCTCCCTATATTCCAATTTTGATTTTTCATATGTTGTTGATAACATATTTATGTTTTCATTTTGAAGGTTTTCTTGGGTGGTGAAATTATGATTAACTTCATTGTCAACTTCCATCGGACCATGTATGTAATGTTTAACTCTGTGACCATTAACTTTAAATTCAATCCCATTTGAATTTATTAATTCTATCGTTCCATATGGGAAAACTCTTTTGACTATGAATGGTCCAGACCATCTTGATTTCAATTTTCCAGGAAATAGCTTGAATCGTGAATTGAAAAGAAGAACTCTGTCTCCTTCTTTAAATTCTTTTGAACTTCTGATTCTTTTATCATGCCATTTCTTCATTCTTTCTTTATAGATTAACGAATTTTCGTATGCTTCATGTCTTAATTCTTCTAATTCGTTTAGTTGACTTAATCGTAGACGTCCGGCTTCATGTAAATCAAGATTACATGTCTTCAAAGCCCAAAATGCTTTGTGTTCAATTTCTACTGGAAGATGACATGCTTTTCCATAAACAAGTCTAAAAGGTGTGGTTCCAATTGGAGTTTTGTAGGCTGTTCTAAAAGCCCAGAGTGCATCCTCCAATTTAATGGACCATTCCTTCGGATTTGATTCTACGGTTTTCTCTAGAATACGTTTTAAAGCTCGGTTGGTATTTTCAACTTGTCCACTTGTTTGTGGATGATATGCGGTGGAGATTTTATGAGTTACTCCATATCTTTTAAGAACTTTCTCAAGTTGATTATTACAGAAATGAGTACCCCGATCACTTATTAAAGCTTTCGGTGTTCCAAACCTTGCAAAAAGACGTTTTAAAAAGTTGACTACAACTCGTGCATCGTTAGTTAGGAGAGCTTGTGCTTCCACCCATTTAGATACATAATCAATGGCTACGAGTATATATAGATTATTATGAGATTTTGGAAATGGACCCATAAAGTCAATACCCCAAATGTCAAATACTTCACATACTTGGATGACATTTTGTGGCATTTCAGCACGTTGACTTATTTTTCCGGCCCTTTGACAAGCATCACAGGATTTGCAAAGAAGGTGTGCGTCTTTGTAAATTGTAGGCCAATAGAATCCAGCATCATAAACTTTTCTTGCTGTTAGTTGAGGCCCATAATGCCCTCCTGTTGGTCCTGTGTGACAATGGTTTAAAATTTTACTAGCTTCATCTCCAAATACACATCGGCGTATTATTCCATCGGGACAACTTTTAAACAGATGTGGATCTTCCCAGAAATAGTGTTTTATATCACTGAAGAATTTTTTCGTTTTTGGTGCGATAATCCTTTTTCAAGGAATCCACAAACTAAGTAGTTTGCATAGTCTGCAAACCATGGAATTTCTTTATAATCTATCTTCAATAGATATTCATCAGGAAAGTTGTCTTGTATGGCCGATTCATTTAGAACTTCTAATTCGGGATTTTCAAGACGAGAAAGATGATCAGCGGCGAGATTTTCTGCTCCTCTTTTATCTCGGATTTCAATATCAAACTCTTGTAAGAGTAAGATCCAACGGATTAATCTTGGTTTAGTATCTTGTTTTGAAAATAGGTATCTAAGAGCAGAATGGTCGGTATAGACCACCGTTTTTGCTAGAACGAGATATGATCGAAATTTGTCAAAAACAAAGACAATAGCAAGGAGTTCTTTTTCAGTAGTTATATAGTTCATTTGTGCTCCTTGTAACGTCTTACTAGCATAATATATAGGTTGAAATCGTTTTTCAATCCTTTGTCCTAAAACGGCTCCCATTGCAAAATCACTTGCATCGCACATTAGTTCAAATGGTAGATTCCAATTTGGTGTTATCATGATCGGCGCATTAGTGAGTTTCTCTTTAAGAATATTAAAAGATTTGATACACTCATCTGAAAAGATGAATAGAGCATCCTTTTCTAGGAGTTTATTTATAGGAGTGGCAATTTTAGAAAAATCTTTTATGAAACGTCGGTAAAAACCGGCATGCCCTAGAAAACTCCTAACTCCTCTAACATTGGTGGGATGTGGAAGTTTAGCAATTACATCTACTTTAGCTCTATTGATAAGGCTAAAAAGAAACATATATTTCATAGCAATATCCCTCCTAAATGATAGATTTTTATATGTAATTGTATTATATTTTCATTGTAATTGTTTAAATAAATAAATGTGAAGACGAAGCACGAAGATTAAAGAATTGAAGAAAAAGTGCCACTAAAGCCTGAAAAGTGCCACTAAAGCCATAGTACACTTAAAAGTGCCACTAAAAAGTGAGTAAAAGACTCGCACGGATTTTGAAATTTAAGGAGAACAATTTTTGTGCAAATTACAAATCGCGAAACGTAAAGTGCACGATATAAAATAGTACGAAAGGACGTTTGAAAATCCGGAACCAGGACCAGAGTCAACTCTCAACGCTCGACGCAACGAACTAAAAATTACGAGTCAACTATGCACGAGAATATAATATAATATTTAAATAATTATATTAATTATTTAAATATTATAATTATATAAATAATATGTCGGCAACGCAAAGTTCCAAACTTGGATGAGCTGTATTCACGATCTCCGCGACTCGCGGAGATCCCAGCCTTTTTCTATCGCGACTCGCGGAGCACAAGATTTCAGAAATGCCTATAAAAGGCTCGAGCATTTGGCCGAGTAAAATAACATAATAATAATAATACTCCATAGTATAATATAAATAAATATATATATATATAATATATATATATATATATATATATATATATATATATATATATATATATATATAGATTAGTGTTATATTAGATTAGTTTGGGTTATGTAAAAGTTATTTTTACGGGTTTTAAAGTCGGAGCTCTGTCCGTGTACCACTACGCGATAAATAATCAATGTAAGCTATGTTCTCCTTTTTAAATTAATGTCTCGTACTTAAGTTATTATTATGCTTATTTGAGCCAAAGTAATCATGATGTTGGACTAAATATTAAAGACGGGGTAATTGGGCTTTGTACCATAATTGGGGTTTGGACAAAAGAACGACACTTGTGGAAATTAGACTATGGGCTATTAATGGGCTTTATATTTGTTTAACTAAATGATAGTTTGTTAATTTTAATATAAAGATTTACAATTGGACGTACCTATAAATAACCACATACACTCGATCGGACACGATGGGCGGGATATTTATATGTACGAATAATCGTTCATTTAACCGGACACGGGAATGGATTAATAGTCTATGGAATTATTAAAACAGGGGTGAAATTATGTACAAGGACACTTGGCATAATTGATAACAAAGTATTAAAACCTTGGGTTACACGCAGTCGATATCCTGGTATAATTATTAAACAAAGTATTAAAACCTTGTTACAGTTTAAGTCCCCAATTAGTTGGAATATTTGACTTCGGGTATAAGGATAATTTGACGAGGACACTCGCACTTTAAATTTATGACTGATGGACTGTTATGGACAAAAACCAGACGGACATATTAAATAATCCAGGACAAAGGACAATTAACCCATGGGCATAAAACTAAAATCAACACGTCAACCATCATGGTTACGGAAGTTTAAATAAGCATAATATATTTTATTTCATTTTTCCTCGTACTTTTATTTATTGTCATTTTAATTATTGTTATTTATTTTATATTGTTAGTTAAATATCGTCATTTACTTTACGCTTCGCTTAAAATATAAAATCGACAAACCGGTCATTAAATGGTAAACTCTCCTTTTATATATTATTATATATAATTATATATATTTTGTACAAATATAGTTGTTTAAAAATATAGTGTGCAATAAGCCCGCTCCCTGTGGAACGAACCGGACTTCCTAAAAACTATACTACTCTACGATTAGGTACACTACCTATAGTGTTGTAGCAAGGTTTAGGTATATCCCATTTGTAAATAAATAATTAAAACTTGTGTAAAATTGTAGCATATTTAATAGTATTTCCTAGTAAAAATATAAACTATTTCGTACCCCCACGCTACGACATCAAGTTTTTGGCGCCGCTGCCGGGGACTCGGCGAAACGCTATATTTTTAATATATATTTGTATAAATATATTTTTAGAAAAACAATATAAAATTAAAAAAAAAAAACGTTTTACATCCTCCACGACTTGCGGAGTTGTAAGGCAAGTGGAACCGCGACTCGCGGAGCCGCCCTGTCTGACGCGCCTGAAACCCTAAATCAGCATTTATTACGGTATATTATTATTTATTATTATTAATAAACCCTAAATTAGTTAATTAATTTATTAATTAGTTTTAGTTTTATTATTATTATTTTGTTTATTTAGTTTAATTAGTTTTATTAAATTATAAAATTAATAGTTTTATTAAATAAATAATATAAAAATAATATTTTTATAAAAATTGTACTTTTTACGGATTTTAGAATATTTTTATATTTTGCCCCTTTTTATTTGTTTTTAGCGTAATATTTGTATGTTTTTCGCTCGTATTTAGTTTTAATCCATAGTTTTTGCCATAGTTATTTTTACTTCTAGATTTTTAGGCTTTGCCGTAAAATCCCTTAAGTGCTATTTCTTTAGACTAAGATTTAGGTGCTTTAGAATTTTGCGACGATTTTAAAATTTTAGTGCCTTTTAAGTCACGACGCGCTATTTTCTTATTTTTATTTTTCGACGTTTTTTTTTTGACGCGCATTCTTTTTCTTTCTTATTTCTCGACGCTTTAGTTTTTAGGACTTAGAAATTTTCTCTATTTCTTATCTAATATCTCAAACGGAAAGAAAAATTATTTGAGTGGTTAAATTAATGGACGTTGATAATTTTCTGCTTCGTAGTAATAGTTGGATTTGTTAGTGGCTGAGTTGTGAGCTTCCGATTTAAAGGGTTCTGGCTCCCTGCTGCATCTTTTGGATATTCGAAACGTGGGCAAAAGCAGAAAAGTCTATTAATTGGACAACTTATATAAGTTTTTCTATTTTTATAACTAATAGGATAATTAGTAAATGCACCACATTGTAGCTAAAATTTGGCCATCGTAATAAAATGGAAAATTTTGAAAACAAGGCTATGGAAACTCTTTTTGATATCCAAAATCAATTAAATCAATACTCTCAAACGGGTGTTGATGAGAATTCGTTCGGTCAATTTTGGATCACGAATGACGAAGCAATAACTGGTTGTGAAATCTGCGGAGATTATCACTCAACATGGGAATGTTATTATTACGTTCCTATGGAAAATTACGCACCCACGAAACCTGAATGGAATGATTATGAAGAATACAATTCAAATTGGGATTATTCCCAAGAATATTTCCAAACTCAACAACCAGTAGACGAGGAAAATTACGTGTCTGAAAATTTATTAGACAATATGAAAATCAAACTCGAAGAACTCAATGCTCAAAATGAACAAATGAGAGAGTTTGTAAACCGGCAAGCTGAAACTCTATCAGACTACACACCTGTTGATCTGAGGAGTATTGTGCAAAAAAATCTCATATCATCGAATTTTGATGAATTCGAGAGCTCCGAAATCACCAACTATCCCGATGATACTTTTTATTCAGCTTTACCAAATTCACAACATATCGACACATTAGCCTCTACCGACGAAATCAACGATCCATCAATGGATGAAGAAGAAGTAAGGGTGACAAATTGGTACTCATGGAAAAACGATAACGTTGAAAATTTTACCACCGAGACCAAAATGGTGGGACCGATTAATGAAGAAGAATTTGCTTCGATCCCGAAATTCACTATTCAACAACCTTCCAACCCAATATTCTCAATAGACGAGTCATCTACCGAAGATGAACTACGAGCTTTAATAAATAATGACATCTCGGATTTCACCCAAATGGGTAATAGAGGTGAAAACTTTGATCCTGAGAATAAACGGAAGGAAATGTTAGGAATTGTCCACCCTATAGTATGTATGTCAGTGTATATCAATCCATTTGACCAAGAACCAGAAAAGAGACATATCCATTTACTAAAAGCTACACTTAAAAAAGAATTAAGTAGTGACAATCGGGCGAGTCTAAACTTTAAACCCATTGATATATTATACACCACCCGAGATGTAAATAACTGGCTCACTACTCTAATTCTTGGAACTTATTCTACCGACTTCACATGTCGTCAGCTAAGAGTGGGGAAGTTTAACCCCACTTAACGTTAAATTAGGGGTTCGGGTTAGTGCATAACTCGTTAATAAAAATGCACGATTAGGGTAAAAGACGCATTTTCAAAAACTATCAAACAGTTCAGAAAAGCAACCGTTTTTGAAGAAAAACATGTGTGATAAAACAAGAAGGAATGAACGATGAGGTGCACCATCTATCATCCTGCAATTTTATGGTATCTTTAACTACTTTCTACACTAATCACCCTCATGAATTTATAATTATAGTCTGATTTCATGCAAATGAGGGCATTGCATGATCTTAAGTGTGGGGAAGGGTTATAAATTCTCTCGGGTTTACACTTGGTTTTATTTGCCAAATTTTGTGAAAATTTTAAAAAAAATTTCAACTAAATGAATTTAAAATCATGTTTATATATATTTATGAACGGTGAAAACTAGGTGTTAATACCAAAATTATCGTTACCTCGGAAAGAACATAAATTGAGAAACACCCTAAAACGATTGAAGGAGAATAAAAAGGCAAAGAAAGAAACTAAGTGTGGGGAGAATGTACCAAGTTATTCAATTAAAAACTATATATCACATGTTTCTGTAAAGTTATTGCAGGTACTTTTGTTTTGGACTAAATTAACTGTTTTACCCGATTTACTGTAATATATTTGAAAGAAAAGATGGATCTACACGATGAATCAATTCCATCATTAAATGGAAGTAAAGTCTTTCGAAAAAGACACGCGCTTCTTGATTTAGGTCAAGAATTTGTCGTCCAAACCAGCTGTAGGTTAACAAAAAATCTAGAAAAGTCATCTCTAAAATCAGCAGGAAATCCACGGACCTCAGCATCAAACAGGGTCGCCAAGTGGTCAGACTTATCCTAACCATGAGAGGATCTGTCTCGTAAAATGGGGAGGGCACCATGCAAATTAGCTTGATAAGACTAATGAATCAGATCCCCAGAAAGGATAATCTCCTTAAAAGATCAAAAATCAGCTTTTAAGACTGATATTACTCAATCCTTGAGATTGACCTTAAAGATTGAGAATTCAAACTCATGGAATTCAATGATATCTAAACTCGAGCTTGAACAAGAAAATATTTTGATCAAAATTACAAACCGATTTGTTTTCTGAAAACCTATTTTCAATGCGTTCATTACCATTGAACGTAAAATCCTAGAAATTCACCTGGAATTCATTAGGTCACCTGAACCAAATCGGGTGTCAACCGTAAGAACGGTGGTTGCATAGCATGGTCGGAGACAGGACCTTGTGCCAGACCGAAAAATCATAGGATGATCTTTACTATTGCTCCTACAAAGGATAGTAATAGCATCCGACACGTTTATAGACCATAATCAAAAGCAAGTCACGGGACGTTGCCTTAACAGTTTCTTGTTCATCGCTTTCATTTACAACTGGACGGTAGTTTACCGAAAGGTAATATACGGGACAAGTAAACTGGACGTGTTGCTTTCCTAGTACAAGGTTAGCAAGTGGGTAACACAAAACCACAAGTGTTGAGCTAAAATTTTCAAATCTGAAACCCACAAAACCCACAAAAATATTTTGCAACACCGGTGAAGGGTTATTCCGGAAAACTTATCTAGGGTAAAAGCTAGATTGAATTTTCAAAGATCAAATGTTTTCATAAAGATCCAATTTCCTTAAGGATCTATATTTTCATAGTCATGTGGGACTGTAAACCGCCTTTCAAATGTGCACTTTGCTTTGGAAACCGAAAGTAAAACGGCTATTTGATTGCAAGTATCGTTGACCTAAACCCGAGGCAACTGTGGATGACACACCCACCTTTAACCATGGTTCTATCGTTACTATCATTGTTTATACCACCATATCAAAATCACTAATGTACAAAGTGTGATGAATAAAAAAGTGATTCATGTATGTTTTTATTTCAAGTTCTGTATTGCTTGAGGACAAGCAACGCTCAAGTGTGGGGATATTTGATAAGGCTAAAAAGGAACATATATTTCATAGCAATATCCCTCCTAAATGATAGATTTTTATATGTAATTGTATTATATTTTCATTGTAATTGTTTAAATAAATAAATGTGAAGACGAAGCACGAAGATTAAAGAATTGAAGAAAAAGTGCCACTAAAGCCTGAAAAGTGCCACTAAAGCCATAGTACACTTAAAAGTGCCACTAAAAAGTGAGTAAAAGACTCGCACGGATTTTGAAATTTAAGGAGAACAATTTTTGTGCAAATTACAAAACGCGAAACGTAAAGTGCACGATATAAAATAGTACGAAAGGACGTTTGAAAATCCGGAACCAGGACCAGAGACAACTCTCAACGCTCGACGCAACGAACTAAAAATTACGAGTCAACTATGCACGAGAATATAATATAATATTTAAATAATTATATTAATTATTTAAATATTATACTTATATAAATAATATGTCGGCAAAGCAAAGTTCCAAACTTGGATGAGCTGTATTCACGATCTCCGCGACTCGCGGAGATCCCAGCCTTTTTCTATCGCGACTCGCGGAGCACAAGATTTCAGAAATGCCTATAAAAGGCTCGAGCATTTGGCCGAGTAAAATAACATAATAATAATAATACTCCATAGTATAATATAAATAAAAATATATATAATATATATATATATATATATATATATATATATATATATATATATAGATTAGTGTTATATTAGATTAGTTTGGGTTATGTAAAAGTTATTTTTACGGGTTTTAAAGTCGGAGCTCTGTCCGTGTACCACTACGCGATAAATAATCAATTTAAGCTATGTTCTCCTTTTTAAATTAATGTCTCGTACTTAAGTTATTATTATGCTTATTTGAGCCAAAGTAATCATGATGTTGAACTAAATATTAAAGACGGGGTAATTGGGCTTTGTACCATAATTGGGGTTTGGACAAAAGAACGACACTTGTGGAAATTAGACTATGGGCTATTAATGGGCTTTATATTTGTTTAACTAAATGATAGTTTGTTAATTTTAATATAAAGATTTACAATTGGACGTACCTATAAATAACCACATACACTCGATCGGACACGATGGGCGGGATATTTATATGTACGAATAATCGTTCATTTAACCGGACACGGGAATGGATTAATAGTCTATGGAATTATTAAAACAGGGGTGAAATTATGTACAAGGACACTTGGCATAATTGATAACAAAGTATTAAAACCTTGGGTTACACGCAGTCGATATCCTGGTATAATTATTAAACAAAGTATTAAAACCTTGTTACAGTTTAAGTCCCCAATTAGTTGGAATATTTGACTTCGGGTATAAGGATAATTTGACGAGGACACTCGCACTTTAAATTTATGACTGATGGACTGTTTTGGACAAAAACCAGACGGACATATTAAATAATCCAGGACAAAGGACAATTAACCCATGGGCATAAAACTAAAATCAACACGTCAACCATCATGGTTACGGAAGTTTAAATAAGCATAATATATTTTATTTCATTTTTCCTCGTACTTTTATTTATTGTCATTTTAATTATTGTTATTTATTTTATATTGTTAGTTAAATATCGTCATTTACTTTACGCTTCGCTTAAAATATAAAATCGACAAACCGGTCATTAAATGGTAAACTCTCCTTTTATATATTATTATATATAATTATATATATTTTGTACAAATATAGTTGTTTAAAAATATAGTGTGCAATAAGCCCGCTCCCTGTGGAACGAACCGGACTTCCTAAAAACTATACTACTCTACGATTAGGTACACTACCTATAGTGTTGTAGCAAGGTTTAGGTATATCCCATTTGTAAATAAATAATTAAAACTTGTGTAAAATTGTAGCATATTTAATAGTATTTCCTAGTAAAAATATAAACTATTTCGTACCCCCACGCTACGACATCAAGTTTTTGGCGCCGCTGCCGGGGACTCGGCGAAACGCTATATTTTTAATATATATTTGTATAAATATATTTTTAGAAAAACAATATAAAATTAAAAAATAATACTATAAAAGGCTCGAGCATTTGGCCGAGTAAAATAACATAATAATAATAATACTCCGTAGTATAATATAAATAAATATATATATAATATATATATATATATATATATATATATATATATATATATATATATATATATATATATATATATATATATATATATATATATATATATATATATATATATAGTATAGATTAGTGTTATATTAGATTAGTTTGGGTTATGTAAAAGTTATTTTTACGGGTTTTAAAGTCGGAGCTCTGTCCGTGTACCACTACGCGATAAATAATCAATGTAAGTTATGTTCTCCTTTTTAAATTAATGTCTCGTACTTAAGTTATTATTATGCTTATTTGAGCCAAAGTAATCATGATGTTGGACTAAATATTAAAGACGGGGTAATTGGGCTTTGTACCATAATTGGGGTTTGGACAAAAGAACGACACTTGTGGAAATTAGACTATGGGCTATTAATGGGCTTTATATTTGTTTAACTAAATGATAGTTTGTTAATTTTAATATAAAGATTTACAATTGGACGTACCTATAAATAACCACATACACTCGATCGGACACGATGGGCGGGATATTTATATGTACGAATAATCGTTCATTTAACCGGACACGGGAATGGATTAATAGTCTATGGAATTATTAAAACAGGGGTGAAATTATGTACAAGGACACTTGGCATAATTGATAACAAAGTATTAAAACCTTGGGTTACACGCAGTCGATATCCTGGTATAATTATTAAACAAAGTATTAAAACCTTGTTACAGTTTAAGTCCTCAATTAGTTGGAATATTTGACTTCGGGTATAAGGATAATTTGACGAGGACACTCGCACTTTAAATTTATGACTGATGGACTGTTATGGACAAAAACCAGACGGACATATTAAATAATCCAGGACAAAGGACAATTAACCCATGGGCATAAAACTAAAATCAACACGTCAACCATCATGGTTACGGAAGTTTAAATAAGCATAATATATTTTATTTCATTTTTCCTCGTACTTTTATTTATTGTCATTTTAATTATTGTTATTTATTTTATATTGTTAGTTAAATATCGTCATTTACTTTACGCTTCGCTTAAAATATAAAATCGACAAACCGGTCATTAAACGGTAAACTCTCCTTTTATATATTATTATATATAATTATATATATTTTGTACAAATATAGTTGTTTAAAAATATAGTGTGCAATAAGCCCGCTCCCTGTGGAACGAACCGGACTTCCTAAAAACTATACTACTCTACGATTAGGTACACTACCTATAGTGTTGTAGCAAGGTTTAGGTATATCCCATTTGTAAATAAATAATTAAAACTTGTGTAAAATTGTAGCATATTTAATAGTATTTCCTAGTAAAAATATAAACTATTTCGTACCCCCACGCTACGACATCAGCTATCCACTTCAATTCCTTCTTTTGAAATTTTATGTCCAAGAACGATGCCCTCTTTAACCATGAAATGGCATTTCTCCCAATTAAGTACTAGATTTGATTGTTCGCATCTAATAAGCATTCGTTCAAGATTAGCTAGACATGTTTCAAATGTATCACCGAAGACTGAAAAGTCATCCATGAAAACTTCCATGCATTCTTCTATCATGTCATGAAAAATCGTCATCATACACCTTTGAAAGGTTGCAGGGGCGTTGCAAAGTCCAAATGGCATGCGTTTGTAAGAAAAAGTACCATAAGGGCACGTGAATGTGGTTTTCACTTGGTCCTCGGGTGCTATTGGAATTTGAAAATATCCGGAAAATCCATCTAGAAAACAATAGTAACTATTTCCGGCTAATCTTTCCAACATTTGATCAATGAAAGGTAAGGGAAAGTGATCTTTTCTGGTGGCGTCATTTAATTTTCTATAATCAATACATACACGCCATCCTGTTACAGTCCTAGTAGGAATAAGCTTATTTTTCTCATTTGTAATGACAGTCATGCCACCCTTCTTAGGCACGCATTAAACTGGGCTTACCCATGGACTATCAGAGATTGGATAAATTAGACCTGCATCTAGTAGTTTAATAATCTCTTTCTTAACTACATCTTGCATATTAGGATTTAGTCTTCGTTGGCGTTGCACATACGTTTTATGACCTTCTTCCATAAGGATTTTATGTGTGCAATACGAAGGACTTATTCCTTTAATATCATGAATCTTCCATGCAATGGCTGGTTTATGAGCTTTCAACACAGAAATGAGTTGTGATTTCTCATTTTCAGTAAGAGAAGACGATATTATTACAGGTAATTCAGATTCACCATGTAAATAAGCGTATTCCAAATGGTTTGGAAGTGGCTTTAACTCTAATTTCGGAGGTTCTTCTATCGATGATTTATATCGATATCTGTCTTCTTCTTTTAGCATTTGAATTTCTTCTGTTGTTGGTTCATATCCATTAGCTATAAGTGTAGCTAACATTTCAACTTCATCAATTGGTTCATTACCTTCTCCTAAAGAACATTCTCCTGTTCCTTGTAATTCTGGAAATTCTTTTAATAATTCTGCATGTGCATCTATAGTTTGAATATAATAACATGTATCATCTGTAGATTGTGGTTGTTGCATTGCTCTATCAACTGAAAAGGTAACACTCTCATCCTCTATACTTAGGGTCAATTTCTTACCGAACACGTCTATCACTGCTTTAGCCGTGTTTAAGAATGGTCTTCCTAATATGAGAGGAACTTGAAAATCTTCTTCCATGTCCAGAACAACAAAATCTACTGGAAATACTAAAGTACCAACTTTAACTAGCATGTTCTCCATTATCCCTCTAGGATATTTTATTGATCTATCGGCTAGTTGTATGCTTATTCTGGTTGGTTTCAATTCTCCAAGGTCTAGTTTAGTGTATAGTGAATACGGCATTAAATTTATACTAGCACCTAAGTCTGCCAATGCTTCTATTGAACTAAGACTACTCAGAAAACATGGAATTGTGAAACTTCCTGGATCAGATAGTTTTTCTGGTATCTTATTCAACAGCACTGCTGAACAATTAGCGTTCATAGTAACAGCCGAGAGTTCTTCCATTTTCTTTCTATTTGAGATTAGATCTTTCAAGAATTTAGCATATCTAGGCATTCCTGAAATCACATCAATGAAAGGAAGATTTACATTTATCTGTTTAAACATATCCAAGAATTTGGATTGCTCGGCTTCAAGTTTCTCTTTCTTCATTTTACTCGGGTAAGGAACTGGTGGTTGGTATGGTTTAACATAAGGTTTAGCCTTAACTGTGTTATCTTTATTAACCTTTTTAACTACCGGTTCTTTTTCCTTATCTTGATTAGGTTGTGGTTCTTGTGGAGTAGGAATAGTTTCATCAGAAGTTACAGGTATTTCAGGTAGTTTAAGTGTTGTACCACTTCTTGTGGTAATGGCTTTAGCTGTTTCATTCCGGGGGTTAGCATTTGTATCACTAGGTAGACTTTCCGGTTTTCTTTCACCTATTAACCTTGCTAGGTTACTTACTTCTTGTTCCAGATTTTGAATAGAAGCTTGTTGATTTCTAAATGCTTGAGCATTTTGTTCATTTGTTTGTTTCTGAGATGTGAAAAACTGCGTTTGAGTTTCAACTAGCTTCGTCATCATATCTTCTAAATTCGGCTTTTTATCATCGGTTTGTTGTGGTGGTTTGTTTTGAAAATTAGGACTTTGCTGATTGTAATTATTATTGGATACTTGTTGATTGCTAGGACCTTATTGGTTGTTGTATGGAATATTTCGGTTATAATTCTGGTTTTGATTGTAAATCGGTCTTGGCGGTTGATAATTATTCTGATAATTATTTCCAGGCCTTTGGTTTATGTATGAAATATTCTCTCTTTGTTCCATTGTTAATTCAATACTGAGACAATCTTTTGTCAAATGTGGTCCTCCACACTGCTCACAACTAATTCATATTGAGTGAATATCCTTAGTCATCTTTTCCATTCGTCTCTCGACAGCATCTATCTTTGCGAAAATGGAATCTAAGTCATGGCTAGAATCGGCTCTAGCTGCTTTAGATGATCTAACGATATCTTTTTCTTGGTGCCACTCATGTGAGTGGGAAGCAGTGTTATCAATAATTTTGTAAGCATCAGTTTCGGTTTTCTTCATAATAGAACCACCAGCTGCTATATCTATGTCTTTCCTTGTAGTGATGTCGCATCCTTGGTAGAATATTTGTACTATTTGACAGGTGTCTAAACCATGTTGCGGACACCCTCTCAACAACTTTCCAAATCTAGTCCAAGCCTCATATCGAGTTTCATTTGGCTTCTGTGTGAACGTAACAATTTCTCCTTGAAGTCTTACGGCTTTAGATGCAGGAAAGAATTGTTTAAGAAATTTTTCAACTAAAATGTCTCATGTATCAATCGCCCCTTCAGGTAACGATTCCAACCAATCTTTGGCTTCTCCCTTTAAAGTCCAGGGAAATAACATGAGATATATCTGTTCATCCTCAACTTCTCTTATTTTAGATATAGTGCAGATCCTATTAAAGGTACGAAGATGTTCATTTGGATCTTCCTTTGGCGCACCACTAAATTGGCATTGATTAGTCACCATGTGTAGAATTTGTCCTTTGATTTCATAATCTGGCGCATTAATGTCTGGATGAGTAATTGCGTGACCTTGGCCAGTGCGTTTAGCTCTCATTCGGTCTTCCATACTTAAAGGTTCCAGATTCTCCATAATTGAATTTGTTGAATCGGAATCACTAGAGGATTCTGATTTAATGGTTCGTTCCTCAACAATCTCTGTTTGAATGATTGGTGGTTCCGGAGAAAAGTTTAGTGGTTCAGGATCTACGAATCGTCCCTGAATATTCTCCGGATTCTCAATTGTGAGGTCGGGTTCAAAAAATGGATTATCGGAAATTTGAACTGGAGTACTTGGTCGACTGGATGACGATTCTAAAGAAAAATCAACGGCGGTAATATTTGCTAAATGTCTTGATCTAGTTACAGGTGGTGAACGTACAAAAGGTGGTGAACGTCTTGCTCGGTGCATTCACTGAATATCCTATTAGTTTTTTTAAAAAGGAAAGAAAAATTATAATAAGTTATCCAATCAATAGACTTTTCTGATTTTGCCCACGTTTCGAATAGCCAAAAGATGCAGCAGAGGGGCAGGATTCGTTTGGTCTCAATATAATTGAGGACTGTTTGGCTCCAATAACCCGGTTCACGTACAAATCCAACTATTACTACGAACCAGAAAATTTTGATGTCTATCAATTTAACCACTTAAAATAAATTTTCGTAATTTTAAGAAATTTAGATAAGAAGTAGAATAAAAATCTATGTCCTAAAACTAGAATAGCGAGAAATAAGAAAGAAAAAGAGTTCGTCGAGAAAGGTCGAAAAAGAAAAATGGTTGAAAAATAAAAGGTGACGGAAAAATAAAAGAAACTTATAACACTTAAAAACACTTAACTAACCTAACCTTATTACTACAACTAACTTAAAATTATAATCGCAAATTGAGATTACTAATTGGAATGATAATTGATACATAGGTAAAAGTCGTCTAAAAATATTAAAGCTTACAGGAAAAACTATATTCCAAATGGCAATATCTTAAAAAGGTACTAAAACTTAAAAAGGCGTCGCAAAATTCTAAAGCACCTAAATCTTAGTCTAAAGAAAAAGCACTTAAGGAATTTTACGGCAAAGCCTAAAAATCTAGAAGTAAAAATAACTATGGCAAAAATTAAGTTTAAAACTAAATATGAGCTATAAATACAAATATTACGCTAAAATGATTAAAAAGGGACAAAATATAAAAATAAACTAAAAGTTGTAAAAAGTACAATTTTTATAAAAATATTATTTTTATATTATTTATTTTATAAAACTATTAATTTATATATATAATAAAACTAATTAAAATTTAAAATACAATTTAATTTAAAAACTTAAACTAATTATATTAATAATTAAGTAATTAGGGTTTATTAATAATAATAATTAATAATTACCCGTAATAAATGCTGATTAGGGTTTCTGTCGGTGTCAGGGTAGCTCCGCGAGTTGCGGTATTCCAAGCAGCAAACTCCGCGAGTCGCGGGGTTCCAAAATTCAAATGACAGGTTGTTTAAAATTCGATGCGTTTTTTTTTTATATTCTGTTTTATATTTTCTGTTTAAATCAAAATATTTATATAATAAAAACTTATATTTAAAAACTAAAATAAAAATAGAACTACTTTATAATTTTAAAAATATCTTAAAAATAGATTTATATATATATTAATTTTTTTTAAATAAAAATATTTAAATAAAACTTATATTTTTATAAAATAAAAATAAAGAAACTTTATAAAACTTAAATATTTGACAAAATCTTAAAAAATATATAAATTTTTGTTTTCTTTTTATATTTTTGAATAATAAAAAAACGTATTTTTACAAAAGTGAATTTTAATAAAAGTAAACTAAAAATAAAAATCTTTTTTTTTTAATATTTAGCGTTGCGCTTTCGGCGTTTAAGACTTTCCCCGGCAGCGGCGCCAAAAATACTTGATATTATGCGAGGTGTATATAAAATAGCTTTATATTTCAGCAGGAAATACTATTAAATACGATACAATTTTACACAAGATATTTATTTATTTAGAGAATGGATATACTTAAACCTTGCTACAACACTTATAGGCAGTGTACCTAATCGTACAGTAGTGTAGTTTTTAGTAAGTCCGGTTCGTTCCACAGGGAAAAATTTTAAACAAAGCTTAACGCTATATTAGTTTACTTTTATAAAAATACAAATATATATATAAGTAATATTATTATTATAAAGGGGGGTTTTTACCGTTTAATGACCGGTTTGTCGATTTTAAAACTTTAGTCGCAGTTAAAACCAAATGTAAAATAATAAATAAATACAAGACTTAATTTAAAGCGTAAAGTAAATAACGATAATGAAATTGCGAATAATAAAAGTGCGATAAAATAAACTTTTGATAATTAAAAAGTACGATAATTAAAAGTGCAATTAAATATAATAATAATAAATAAAAGTGCTATAATTAGAAGTGCAATTAAATATAAAATAAAGGAAATAAAATATGAAATAAAAGAATTATGCTTATTTAAACTTCCGTAATCATGATGTTTGACATGTTGATTTTAGTTTTATGCCCATGGGTTAATTGTCCTTTGTCCTGGATTATTTAATATGTCCATACGGATTTGTCCATAATAGTCCATCAGTCATAAATATAAAGAGCGAAAGCCTTCGTCAAATTATTCTTATTCCCGAAGTCAAATATTCCAACTAATTGGGGATTCGAATTGTAACAAGGTTTTAATACTTTGTTTAATGAATACACCAGGTTATCGACTGCGTGTAAACCAAGGTTTTACTACTTTGTTAACAATTACACCAATTACCCTTGAATGTAATTCACCCCTGTTTCAACAAGTCTATTAACTATTAATCCAGTTTCGTGTCCGGTAAAATGAATAATTATTGGTATTTATAGATATCCCGCCCACCGTACCCAGTCAAGCGTATGTGGTTATATATAAATACGTCGAATTATAAGTTTGTATATTAAATTAACAAGGTATTGTTTAGTTAATCTAAAACCCATTAATAGCCCATAGTCTAATTTTCACAAGTGTCGTTCTTTTATCCAAACCCCAATTATGGTACAAAGTCCAATTACCCAATTTTAGTAATTAGCCCAACATCATGATTACTTCAGATTAAATAAGCATAATAATAACTTAGCTACGAGACATTAAATTAAAAAGGTTGAACATAACTTACAATGATTAAAAATAGCGTAGCGTTACACGGACAGAATTTCGACTTACACCCTTACAACTTTCGCTAACATACCCTTATTATTAGGATTAAAATTAAAATTAAAATTAAAATATAAATATATACGTTTAGATAGATGGATGGATATATATTATGTGTTTTTTTACGATCAGAATTCGTTTGCTTTTATAGGGAGTTTCAGTTTTTGGGGCTCCGCGACTTGCGGCAACTTTTGCCTTCAAACTCCGCGAGTCGCGGAGTTTGTAATTACAGCTCACTCCATTTTGGCTCTTTGTTTACCGACGGTTTATTTTATAAATATAATATATATATAATTAATATAATTAATTATATATTATATTATATTTATATACATAGTTAACTTGTAATTTTTAGTCCGTTGCGTCGAGCGTTGAGAGTTGACTCTGGTCCCGGTTCCGGATTTTCGAACGTCCTTGCGTACAATTTAATATCTTGTACTTTGCGTTTTGAATCTTGTACTCTTGTAATTTCGAGACGTTTCTTATCAATAATTGGAACCTCTTTGATTGTCTTTTGTACTTTTGAGCTTTTTGGTCGTTTGCGTCTTCAATTCGTCGAATCTGTCTTTTGTCTTCACCTTTTATTATTTAAACGGATATCACTTGTAAATAGAACAATTGCAACTAAAAGCTTGTCTTTCTTGAGGAATAATGCTATGAAATATATGTTCATTTTTAGCATTATCAATATACCAATAGTACATACATCTAAAAGCTGTGTATTGTACGAGTACGAATACGGGTGCATACGAGTAGAATTGTTGATGAAACTAAACGAGGATGTAATTGTAAGCATTTTTGTTAAGTAGAAGTACTTTGATATGTGTCTTGAAGTCTTTCAAAAGTGTAAGAATACATATCAAAACACAACATGTATATACATTCTAATGGAGTCGTTAAGTCTTCGTTAGTCGTTATATGTAAGTGTTGTTTTGAAACCTTTAAGTTAACGATCTCAATTAATGTTGTTAACCCAATATTTATTATATCAAATGAGATGTTAAATTATTATATTATCATGATAATATGATGTATGAATATCTCTTAATATGATACATACATTAAAATATTGTTACAACGATAATCGTTACATATAAGTCTCATTTCGTAATTCTTGAGTTAGTAGTCTTCTTTTTACATATGTAGTTCATTGTTAACACACTTAATAATATATTTAAATATAATTTTATCATGTTAAATATAGTGTATCAATATCTTAATATGATACATATGTATTTAGTAGACGTTATCATAACGATAATCGTTATATATATCATTTCGAGTTTCTTAACTTAGTAAACTCATTTCTTCTGTATATCACACGTTGTTAATATACTTAGTGAGATACTTACTCATCATAACCTCATGTCAATCATATATATATGTCTATATATACCACAACATGTAGTTTTCCCAATTTTGTAAAGTTCGTGAATCGCCGGTCAACTTGGGTGATCAATTGTCTATATGAAACTTATTTCATTTAATCAAGTCTTAACAAGTTTGATCGCTTAACACGTTGGAAACATTTAGTCATGTAAATATCAATCTAAATTAATATATATAAACATGGAAAAGTTCGGGTCACTACAGTACCTACCCGTTAAATAAATTTCGTCCCGAAATTTTAAGCTGTTGAAGGTGTTGACGAATCTTCTGGAAATAGATGCGGGTATTTCTTCTTCATCTGATCTTCACACTCCCAGGTGAACTCGGGTCCTATACGAGCATTCCATCGAACCTTAACAATCGGTATCTTGTTTTGCTTAAGTCTCTTAACCTCACGATCCATTATTTCGACGGGTTTTTCAATGAATTGAAGTTTTTCATTGATTTGGATTTCGTCCAACGGAATAGTGAGATCTTCTTTAGCAAAAAATTTCTTCAAATTCGAGACGTGGAAAGTGTTATGTACAGCCGCGAGTTGTTGAGGTAGCTCCAGTTGGTAAGCTACTGGTCCGACACGATCTATAATCTTGAATGGTCCAATGTACCTTGGATTTAGTTTCTCCCGTTTACCAAATCGAACAACGCCTTTCCAAGGTGAAACCTTAAGCATGACCATTTCTCCAATTTCAAACTCTATATCTTTTCTTTTACTGTCCGCGTAGCTCTTTTATCGACTCTGGGCGGTTTTCAATTGTTTTTGAATTTGGATGATTTTCTCGGTAGTTTCTTGTATTATCTCCGGACCCGTAATCTGTCTGTCCCTCACTTCATTCCAACAAATCGGAGACCTGCACTTTCTACCATAAAGTGCCTCAAATGGCTCCATCTCAATACTAGAATGATAACTGTTGTTGTAGGAAAATTTTGCTAACAGTAGGTGTCGATCCCAACTGTTTCCGAAATCAATAACACATGCTCGTAGCATGTCTTCAAGCATTTGTATCGTCCTTTCGCTCTGCCCATCAGTTTGTGGATGATAGGCAGTACTCATGTCTAGGCGAGTCCCCAATGCTTGTTGCAACGTCTGCCAGAACCTTGAAACAAATCTACCATCCCTATCAGAGATAATAGAGATGGGTATTCCATGTCTGGAGACAACCTCCTTCAAATACAATCACGCCAACTTCTCCATTTTGTCATCTTCTCTCATTGGCAGGAAGTGTGCTGACTTGGTGAGACGATCAACTATTACCCAAATAGTATCATAACCACTTGCAGTCCTTGGCAATTTAGTAATGAAATCGGGTTTCGTCTTCCCGAATATTAAGATGGTACCCGAATATTAAGACGGGTATTCCGAAATCAATAACACATGCTCGTAGCATGTCTTCAAGATTTCAGGTTGTTGTAGTAGACCTGATGGTTTCTGATGTTCAGCTTTGACCTTAGAACACGTCAAACATTCTCCTACATATTAAGTAATATCGGCTTTCATACCCGGCCACCAAAAGTGTTTCTTGAGATCTTTATACATCTTCCCCGCTCCGGGATGTATTGAATATCTGGTTTTATGTGCTTCTTTAAGTACCATTTCTCTCACATCTCCAAACCTTGGTACCCAAATTCCATCAGCCCTATATCGGGCTCCGTCTTCCCGAATATTAAGATGTTTCTCTGATCCTTTGGGTATCTCATTCTTCAACTTTCCTTCTTTTACAACCCCCTGTTGCGCCTCCTTTATTTGAGTAGTAAGGTTAGTATGAATAATTATATTCATAGCTTTTACCCGTATAGGTTCTCTGTCCTTTCTACTCAAAGCGTCGGCTACCACATTCGCCTTCCCCGGGTGGTATCGAATCTCAAAATCATAATCATTCAACAGTTCAATCCACCTGCGTTGTCACATATTCAGTTGCTTCTGATTAAATATATGTTGGAGACTTTTGTGGTCGGTATATATAATACTTTTGACCCCATATAAATAATGCCTCCAAGTCTTTAATGCAAAAACAACAGCACCCAATTCCAAATCGTGAGTTGTATAATTTTGCTCATGAATCTTCAATTGTCTAGACGCATAAGCAATCACCTTCGTTTGTTGCATTAATACACAACCGAGACCTTGCTTTGATGCGTCACAATAAATCATAAAATCATCATTCCCTTCAGGCAATGACAATATAGGTGCCGTAGTTAGCTTTTTCTTCAATAACTGAAACGCCTTCTCTTGTTCATCCTTCCATTCAAATTTCTTCCCTTTATGCGTTAATGCAGTCAAGGGTTTTGCTATTTTGGAGAAATATTGGATGAATCTTCTGTAGTAACCAGCCAATCCTAAAAATTGACGTATATTCTTCGGAGTTTTTGGGGTTTCCCACTTTTCAACGGTTTCGGTCTTTGCCGGGTCCACCTGGATACCTTCTTCGTTCACTATGTGACCGAGGAATTGAGCTTCTTCCAACCAAAAAGCACACTTTGAAAACTTAGCGTACAGTTTTTCTTTCCTCAATACTTCTAGCACTTTTCTCAAATGTTCTTCGTGCTCTTGATCATTCTTTGAGTAAATAAGTATGTCATCGATGAAAACAATGACAAACTTGTCAAGATATGGCCCACACACTCGGTTCATAAGGTCCATGAACACAGCTGGTGCGTTAGTCAATCCAAACGGCATAACCATAAACTCGTAATGACCATAACGCGTCCAAAAAGCAGTTTTTGGAATATCATCCTCCTTTACTCGCATTTGATGATATCCAGAATGTAAATCGATTTTTGAATAAACTGACGAGCCTTGTAGTTGATCAAATAAGTCGTCAATTCTCGGCGGTGGATAACGGTTTTTGATGGTAAGTTTATTCAACTCTCTGTAGTCAATACACAACCTAAATGTACCATCCTTCTTCTTGACAAACAAAACAGGAGCTCCCCATGGTGATGTGCTTGGTCGAATGAAACCACGTTCTAATAGTTCTTGCAGTTGGCTTTGTAGTTCTTTCATCTCGCTGGGTGCGAGTCTGTAAGGAGCACGAGCTATTGGTGCAGCTCCTGGTACAAGATCTATTTGAAATTCAACAGATCGATGTGGAGGTAGTCACGGTAATTCTTTCAGAAATACATCGGGAAATTCTTTTGCGACGGGAACATCATTGATGCTCTTTTCTTCAGTTTGTACTTTCTCGACGTGTGCTAGAACAGCATTGCAACCTTTTCTTATTAGTTTTTGTGCCTTCAAATTACTAATAAGATGTAGCTTCGTGTTGCCCTTTTCTCCGTACACCATTAAGGGTTCTCCTTCTTCTCGTACAATGCGAATTGCATTTTTGTAACATACGATCTCTGCTTTCATCTCCTTCAGCCAGTCCATGCCAACTATTACATCAAAACTCCCTAACTCTACTGGTATCAAATCAATCTTAAATATTTCGCTACCCAGTTTAATTTCTCGATTTCGGCATATATAATCTGCTGAAATTAATTTACCGTTTGCTAATTCGAGTAAAAATTTACTATCCAACGGCGTCAATGGACAACTTAATTTAGCACAAAAATCTCTACTCATATAGCTTCTATCTGTACCCGAATCAAATAAAACGTAAGCAGATTTATTGTCAATAAGAAACGTACCCGTAACAAGCTCCGGGTCTTCCTGTGCCTCTGCCGCATTAATATTGAAAACTCTTCCGCGGCCTTGTCCATTCGTGTTCTCCTGGTTCGGGCAATTTCTAATAATGTGGCCCGGTTTTTCACATTTATAACAAACTACATTGGCATAACTTGCTCCGACACTACTTGCTCCGCCATTACTCGTTCCGACACCATTTGTTCCTTTCGTTCTGTTAACCCCTGGTCCGTAGACCTCACACTTCTCCATGCTATGACCATTTCTTTTACACTTGTTGCAAAATTTGGTGCAGAACCCCGAGTGATACTTTTCACACCTTTGGCATAGCTGCTTCTGATTGTTGTTGTTGTTGCGGTTGTTATTGTTGTTGGATGATTGTTGTAGTTGTTGTTGTTGTTGTTGTGCCGTTTGTTGTAGTTGCGATTGATGTTGCGATTGTTGGGATAGTTGTTGTTGTTTTGGTGACTCTTATCACCGTTTTCCTCCCACTTTCTTTTGACTAGCTTCACGTTGGCCTCTTCGGCCGCCTGTTCTTTAATTCTTCCCTCAATCTGGTTCACTAGTTTGTGAGCCATTCTACATGCCTTTTGTATGGAGGCATGCTCGTGTGAACTTATGTAACAACCCAACCCGATATACAACGATCACGCGGAAATATCAAATAAATAATAATAAAATTTTTTTTTTTTGCTGGAACAGCATATGGCGCGGCGCACCAAACTGGCCTGTCCAAAAAGTCATGAAATGCGAAAATGTTTGACCACTTCCCGACGTATTTAGACAAAACACTTTTCACTACATATTCATATATGAAAAACTAACACGTTCCATTAATAAAATAAGTTTTACGAGACCGGGCCCACATCGGCCGTTTTACGACTTTCGTACAAAATACAAGTTTTCAACCACATGATTTTTAACACACAAATAAAGCCGAGCATGGCGATTGGGGATACGCTACCCAATCCTAATCAAATCCAAAAGCAAGCCTTCTAAAGCAACTACGCGAGCCACTAATTCCCACGCTTACCCGAGCCACCGCATCCAAGCAAATCTATAAAAAATGTAAACAACGAGAGGGTAAGCTAACGCTTAGTGAGTGAGAATATACTACATACATATATATGCATAAAATGGACGCGCCACACAAAACCAAATACCGCATACCGGAGCATCCAAGCATAAAGGCAAACTAGTCTAAGCATACCGTAAGATCACTAAGCAATGAGCTAAAGATACATCAACAAAATATAAGTTCACCAACAACGATGTGAACAATGCCAATAAGCTACACCCGGAGGGTTAGCTACATTACGACAATACAACATTATATGTATACAATATATATATATATATATATATATATATATATATATATATATATATATATATATATATATATATATATATATATATATATATATATATATATATATATATATCGAATAACATAATTTGCTTACGCTTACAACACAATAACCATGGTTAACCAAGTACAAGGGAATGGTACTTCGAATTTTCCATCGGTGTTCCCAACAACCGTTAGTGTACAACGAAATATATCACTAACCCCTGGGTGGTATCGATCGCCCGAACTTAAAACCCACCCGTCACGTGTAATGTGGTATCGAACGCCCGAACTTTAACCCACACGACACGCCCACACACACACCTATATGACATGGTATCGAACGCCCGAACTTTAAACCCATATCATATATTGACCCGATGTGGTATCGATCGCCCGAACTTAAACCCACATCGAACCTCGTACAAGTAAATATATTATATACACACATGTATAATCATTCCACTCACTATATTAACCCTTCGTCATTGGGGTTACATAAGTCCACGTCGCACGCCTATGTGATAATGTACACACAAAGTGTGCACCTCACCAAAGTGGTCAACTAAAACGCACAACCGTGCCAATTGGACCTATACACAACTCCAACAATTCCACCTATACGAGAAGCGAGCTCTACAAGCGAGAACCCCTTCACCTGACCCGCACCCATCCTACACATACATATGCATATAGGATATTAACACTCACCTTGTCGCCTTGAGGAATGCTACCGAAATCCGCAATCGCCGATGGAATGTACCTAATCCATTTATCACATAACAAGTAACACAATTAGGGTGGATATACACATCAACCCAAATTGACAACTAGTGCAATTTCGACCCAAATGCACTTCCAAGCACAAACCGCGCCCAAACTAACCAATAATCACTAACACAAGTGAGAATGGTCCTAATATGCCAATCAAACCCAATCATAGGTGTTAAACACCTATCTTGCCCAAAATGACACTTAAACCCTAATTTGACCCATAAGAAGTCAATATCACGCCATTAGCAAGTTTTGACACCAAAACATATTTAACTCGGTTTTATACTTCAACTTAATCCATTTTAAGTTTATAAACCTCATCGAATCGACATTCGGGTCATAATCATCAAGAAACTCTAATTTTGACTCTAGTCAAAATTAGTCAACCATAAGAGCCCCAAAGGTCTCCAATACATCAATAATCACTAATACTAGTGATTATACACCATTCTCAAGTCTTAGACATGGTTAAATCATTAACCAAATCAAAACCCGCCTTTAACACTTATAAACCTGAACCTTGGTGTTAATCTTCAATTAACAACTAAATGGGTTCCATCTATGAATCATACAATCAAAAGCCCCAAATTTAAATGATGAACACAAAACGAAATTCGGAGTTAGAGCTTACCACTAGTATCACCTTGAAGCTAAGAACGAGGGGAACAAACTTGTCAACTACGCCAAAGATCAAAACCCGCTTCTTCCTTTCCAAAAATCCCTTAGAATCAAATGGGGTGTTTGAGTTTTAGAGAGAAAATGAAAAGAAAAGGAAAAAGAAATAAGGAAATGAAATGGGTGGATGAGGTTAAGTACTCAAATCTGGCTTAAACGCGAAAAGACCAAAATGCCCTTTTAAAACTCTTAAAATAACAAGGGAGTCTGCCAGCGACATATGGCGCGGCGCGCGACCAGGTGGCGCGACGCGCGGCTTGCCAGAATCAGGATCCAGGTCTTACAACTCTCCCCCACTTAAAATCGATCATGTCCTCGTGATCTTCACCACTTAACCACTCCGGACCCACTCAACGGTCCTCAATCATAAGTCCCAATCCGAACTTTCCTAGACAATTCTTCCCAATGAATCACCTTTAACAACTAAATCGTCACCCGCGATTTATCAAATCGACAATCCGAGCACTAAAACCATGCTCATTCCCTAACATCGGGAAAACTCATCCAATCTCTAACCGAGATATCAATTCCTTAGCGTACCTTTACCAAGGACAACGTAAAAACGACCAAGTCTCAACCTAAAGTCAACAATCCGAACTTTTGAAGATCGAACCACATGAATCCTTACAGATTACACTTACCACTAAACATCCTTTGTAGTGCGCAATACAACCAATACGCCACTATCCTAACATCATAAGCAACGGCTAAAACCAAAAGTGCCCAAAACAACTATGGCAACGCTAATCCTAAGGTGTCCAAAATTGACTATTGTCACACCCGTAACATCATGTGAGCGAAACACGGCTATCGCAATCACTAATCACACAACATGGTCCTCACGATCCCACCATCGGTGTATAAAACAACCGATAGATCACTCAACACCGGATGAAGTCAGTGGACCCCGTCAACGGTCATGCTTCACCGATAAAACACTACACCCATGATGAAGTCAGCGGACCCCGAAGGTCATGCTTCACCAATCAACAATACCATGATGAAGTCAGCGGACCTCGAAGGTCATGCTTCACCAATCAACAATACCATGATGAAGTCAGCGGACCCCGAAGGTCATGCTTCACCAATCAACAATACCATGATGAAGTCAGCGGACCCCGAAGGTCATGCTTCACCAATCAACGCCCTTTTGGCCTCGAACAACGAGTAGCGTAACATCACGCTCTGCTACGCCATAGTGAATCCTAACGGATACCACTAACCCTTCACACAATCGAGCAAGAACCACCTATATCGAACATAGGCACAAAACAAAAATTCTCTAAAAGAGAATCCGCCACACACACATCCCTTAACCGAAGGATTTCACCTTGCTCGCCAAACACGTCTTTTATCTCTCAACGAGATTTACCACATTACCACCCCGGTGATAATTCAAATCCAAAATCATAAGTACAATTTAACCGAAATTGTACTCTACCACAAATCGACCAAACTAGGTCCCAACACAAGTTTCGGATCTACCGTAAGCATTATCCGAATTCTCACACTAAAATCTCCGCGTGCGGGAGTGTAACTCCCCCACTTGGAACTACGTTCCATAACCGCATCTCGTACACCCGCACAATGCTACCAAAGGTAGACTTTACCAATAATTGGGTTCACACTGCCCATCACCATGTATTGCTTCAACTTTGAGCATACCAAGGATCCTAACCTATCCTTAAACACTTCGAACGAAGAGTGTACCACAAATTACACGAACTATACACTCGCAATCATCCAATTGCTTTAGTTTGTCAAATTTCACCCGATCACTCTTGTACCTAAGGGTTTCACTTCGGTACCCTAAGTACAATGTAACCGCAACACAATCGGAGTCGAACACCATGCTAGTAGGTATAAAAAGGCACCTAATGTCGCATCACGTAGACTCCTTTACCAACATACATCGAGATCAACACTCGATTTCAAGAGTTTCAATCCACCCGACGAACCTCATGGTTCATCAACTTCAACACGAAAGCGAACACGCGCTTAACGACCGAACACCAAAACCCATTTCCATGGTTTGGTAGAAACATTTCCCAAATACTAAGGAATGCTTGGTTGCACCAAGTCTTACGCCCTTCGCCCAACAATCAAACGTCACCATAGGGTACTTTCATTCAGAACGTCACCCATATCAATAACATGCACAACACCATTGAGACTTTAAGGGTCTCACTCAAACGAGCTTAACGACCCGGTACCAACCAAAATGCTTAAGCACCCAAGGATTCGCACCATAGGATCAAGGCACAACACACCACTTATACACTCTACTGAGAGCAAACCGGAACCATAAACGTAAACCGCCCGCTTGCTACGAATTATCTCCAACGGAGAATAAAGTTTAGCTAAGACTTACGCACATACTGTACGTTATTACAAACAAACAACATATAATTTCGTACTAAAAGTACCTGATGTAGCGCTGTTGGGCTTCCGTGCTCCACTACCCATCATGTAATCGCGCTCTAACCTCCTAACCCAATCGTCATGCGATTCGGAACACTCTGGCTTCCGGTGTCCCTCCATCCGGCAAATGAAACACCTGATTGAGCCTAAAGGCACTACCGTACAATCTTGTGCCAAATAACCCCGTTCCCCACACTTAAAGCACATGAGCTTGTAACCCTTCTTACTCTTCTTCTTCACATTCCCGACGCCTTCAGGCGTACTTCGTGCCCTCTTATCATGAGCACCATGTAATCCTAACCTTGCAAGTACATCTTCATCATCGCTACCTCGAGGTTTGGGAAACCTCTTTTCAAACTCTTCCTTTACTACTTTAGTCACTTGGTCTCGGACCATTTCCGTCATTTGTCCTTCGACCAACTCCTTGGTTACTTCTCTAACTTTGCCGGTGAAAACCGAGACATATTGTTCAAATACGGCCTCAATCTTTAATGTTAACTCATCCTTCCCTTCGTGAATAGGCTCACTCATTCCGCATCCATCTTCCGTTTTCATTCTAAGGGATGCAAACGATTTGATCACGAACGTATAGACCATACGCACAACACCGTCCCATCTTGCTAAACACTTGTCGTACATCACTTGTTAGACATGATTTGCACCCGTAATAAGGTTTGCAAGTCCTTATTACGCACACACACCGTATCAACTCGTTAATACAACGACCGCCTCGCTCGATGATATAAACAAACACAAACAAGATTCTACGCGATATGCACATACGCGAGAATTATTATCACAACACAATTAATATATTAATAATATCCGCATTACTAATATAAATGTTAGTCCACCTACAAACAAGGCACTAACTATAACCTATTCCGACACGTAATCCTACAAATCCCGCAACAAATAAGCACACACAAAAGCCTAAGTCTAGGCACCTATCTCAAGTCACCTAAATCCTTTAGACCATGCTCTGATACCACTTGTAACAACCCAACCCGATATACAACGATCACGCGGAAATATCAAATAAATAATAAAAAGTTTTTTTTTTGCTGGAACAGTATATGGCGCGGCGCGCCATATGGCCGCGCGGCGCGCCAAACTGGCCTGTCCAAAAAGTCATGAAATGCGAAAATGTTTAACCACTTCCCGACGTATTTAGACAAAACGCTTTTCACTACATATTCATATATGAAAAACTAACACGTTCCATTAATAAAATAAGTTTTACGAGACCGGGCCCACATCGGCCGTTTTACGACTTTCGTACAAAATACAAGTTTTCAACCACATGATTTTTAACACACAAATAAAGCCGAGCATGGCGATTGGGCATACGCTACCCAATCCTAATCAAATCTAAAAGCAAGCCTTCTAAAGCAACTACGCGAGCCACTAGTTCTGACGCTTACCCGAGCCACCGCATCCAAGCAAATCTATAAAAAATGTAAACAACGAGAGGGTAAGCTAACGCTTAGTGAGTGAGAATATACTACATACATATATATGCATAAAATGGACACGCCACACAAAACCAAATACCGCATACCGGAGCATCCAAGCATAAAGACAAACTAGTCTAAGCATACCGTAAGATCACTAAGCAACGAGCTAAAGATACATCAACAAAATATAAGTTCACCAACAACGATGTGAACAATGCCAATAAGCTACACCCGGAGGGTTAGCTACATCACGACAATACAACATTATATGTATACAATATATATATATATATATATATATATATATATATATATATATATATATATATATATATATATATATATATATATATATATATATATATATATATATATATATATATATATATATATCTCGAATAACATAATTTGCTTACGCTTACAACACAATAACCATGGTTAACCAAGTACAAGGGAATGGTACTTCGAATTTCCCATCGGTGTTCCCAACAACCGTTAGTGTACAACGAAATATATCACTAACCCCTGGGTGGTATCGATCGCCCGAACTTAAAACCCACCCGTCACGTGTAATGTGGTATCGAACGCCCGAACTTTAACCCACACTACACGCCCACACACACACCTATATGACATGGTATCGAACGCCCGAACTTTAAACCCATATCATATATTGACCTGATGTGGTATCGATCGCCCGAACTTAAACCCACATCGAAACTCGTACAAGTAAATACATTATATACACACATGTATAATCATTCCACTCACTATATTAACCCTTCGTCATTGGGGTTACATAAGTCCACGTCGCACGCCCATGTGATAACGTACACACAAAGTGTGCACCTCACCAAAGTGGTCAACCAAAACGCACAACCGTGCCAATTGGACCTATACACAACTCCAACAATTCCACCTATACGAGAAGCGAGCTCTACAAGCGAGAACCCCTTCTCCCGACCCGCACCCATCCTACACATACATATGCATATAGGATATTAACACTCACCTTTTCGCCTTGAAGAATGCTACCGAAATCCGCAATCGCCGATGGAATGTACCTAATCCATTTATCACATAACAAGTAACACAATTAGGGTGGATATACACATCAACCCAAATTGACAACTAGTGCAATTTCGACCCAAATTCACTTCCAAGCACAAACTGCGCCCAAACTAACCAATAATCACTAACACAAGTGAGAATGGTCCTAATATGAAAATCAAACCCAATCATAGGTGTTAAACACCTATCTTGCCCAAAATAACACTTAAACCCTAATTTGACCCATAAGAAGTCAATATCACGCCATTAGCAAGTTTTGACACCAAAACATATTTAACTCGATTTTATACTTCAACTTAATCCATTTTAAGTTTATAAACCTCATCGAATCGACATTCGGGTCATAATCATCAACAAACCCTAACTTTGACTCTAGTCAAAATTAGTCAACCATAAGAACCCTAAAGGTCTCCAATACATCAATAATCACTAATACTAGTGATTATACACCATTCTCAAGTCTTAGACATGGTTAAATCATTAACAAACCCAAAACCCGCCTTTAACACTTATAAACCCGAACCTTGGTGTTAATATTCAATTAACAACTAAATGGGTTCCATCTATGAATCATACAATCAAAAGCCCCAAATTTGAATGATGAACACAAAACGAAATTCGGAGTTAGAGCTTACCACTAGTATCACCTTGAAGCTAAGAACGAGGGGAACAAACATGTCAACTACGCCAAAGATCAAAACCCGCTTCTTCCTTTCCAAAAATCCCTTAGAATCAAATGGGGTGTTTGAGTTTTAGAGAGAAAATGAAAAGAAAAGGAAAAAGAAATAAGGAAATGAAATGGGTGGATGAGGTTAAGTCCTCAAATCTGGCTCAAACACGAAAAGACCAAAATGCCCTTTTAAAACTCTTAAAATAACTAGGGAGTCTGCCAGCGACATATGGCGCGGCGCGCGACCAGGTGGCGCGGCGCGCGGCTTGCCAGAATCAGGATCCAGGTCTTATAACTTATATCTTCTTGGATTCTCTCCGGTAACCCTTTCACAAACGCTTCGATTTTCTCTTCCTCATCTTCGAACGCTCTCGGACACAATAGGCACAATTCTGTGAATCGTCTTTCGTACGAAATAATATCGAATCCCTGTGTTCGTAACCCTCTAAATTCTGACTTGAGCTTATTGACCTCAGTTCTGGGACGGTACTTCTAATTCATCAAGTGCTTGAATGCTGACCACGGTAGCGCATAAGCAGCATCTTGTCCCACTTACTCTAGATAGGTATTCCACCATGTTAACGCAATACCTGTGAAGGTATGCGTAGCGTACTTTACTTTGTCTCCTTCAGCACACTTACTTATGGCAAACACCGATTCAACTTTATCGGTCCACCGTTTCAATCCGATTGGTCCTTCGGTCCCATCAAATTCTGAAGGTTTGCAGGCAGTGAATTCCTTGTAGGAGCATCCTACACGATTTCTTGCGCCGTTAGCTGTATTGCTAGATTCAGAGTTATTGTTGGTATGTAGCGCGGCCTGTACTGCGGCTATGTTTGAAGCAAGAAAGGCACGAAATTCCTCTTCGTTCATATTCAAGGTGTGTCGAGTAGTCGGTGCCATTTCCTTCAAAATAGTCAAATGAAACAAGTTAATCATACAGAATATTAAGAGTAGTCAATAGTATCTCGTAGCATAATATGAACTCATTTATAAAAGCTTTTTCTTCATATTAGCGTTTTATAAGTTTAAATTCAGGTACTACCTACCCGTTAAGTTCATACTTAGTAGCTAATATACAATTCAACTACTACAATTCCATATGAAAAACTGATTATAATAATATATCACATACAAATATTCTTCAAACTTACAACTTCGCTATATTACATATAACATGAAATATAGTACATTATGATACAGGACAGTTTTGAAGATAAATCTATTTAATACGCAAGTTGTTCAGCAAAGGAAATAAAGACACGTAATTCATAAGTCCAGAAACAAGTCATGCATTCTGGTTTTACTAAGACGACTTCCCATCCTTGGTCTTGTGGAAAATAACCGTTATGACCATTGGCTAGGCAGCATGTTGTAATGTCGTCAAAAGGACGAGGGTTTCGTAATGTCCAACAGCCTGTAATAATATAAAAACCTTGTTTCTCACCCCAACTACTGAATCCGTCACTTGTGGGAAAGTTTTATTTAAAAGCTGCAATCCGATGTTCTTTTTCTCACTTTGGTAAGAAGCGAACATCACTAACCCGTAAGCATAACATGCTTCTTTATGTTGCATGTTAGAAGCTCTTTCTAATTCACGAAATCCTATGTTGGGATATGTTGAGTCAAAATATGTTCTTAACCCGTAGAGTAAAATTGCATTTGGGTTCCCCGCATTTAATGCTTTAAAGAAAACACGGTGTAACTTACGGTCTCCCCAATGTGACACCTATCAAAGGAAAGCCTTTTATAAACTAAGGCATTTCTGGAAAGTCTTTCAAATGTTTGACAAGTTAATTTCGCCATAACTAAATGTGCTGATGAATTCTGACCGACTCTAGACAAGATTTCCTCAATCATATCCTCTGGTAGGTCTTATAAAATATTCGGTTGTCTACCCTTAATGTCCATTTTGTTTTTATACTGTAAAATAGACAAGGATTAGATTCGTAATAATAAACAATACAAGCAATTTTTACATAGAACATAAAAGTACAAGCACACTACAATACATTTATTACACAACATGCTCACACCCCTCTAATCTGAATCACTGGTTTCTTCTTCTTCGGACTTGGTTCTTTTTCCTAATATTCTAGGGATATATGATGTTCCTCTAATACGAGTCGTCATTTTTCACATTGGTTTAGAAAAACCTGGTGGTTTAGAGGTTCCCGGGTTATTGTCACGATATTGAAAATACGGGTGTTGACGGTACATATAAAGTTCATCGGGGTCGAAATTAGATTTCTCTATTTTGATGCCTTTTCCCTTATTATTTTCTTTTGCCTCATTAAATTAGGTCGGGATAATTTCTATATCATCATCGGAATCCTCATCAGGATCAGATTCATCGGAAAATTGGTAATTTTCCCAATATTTTGCTTCCTTAGCGGAAACACCATTGACCATTATTAACTTTGGTCCATTGGTTGAGGATTTTCTTTTATTTGACCGGTTTTCTGTGGTTCCTACTATTCCCCCTCCGGAACCTCTTCTTCTTCTTCCAGTTCCTCTTCTTCTGGTTCCTCTTCTTCCGGTTCCTCTTCTTCCGGTTCCGTTTCCTCTTCTTCCGGTTCTTCGGGAACTTGTGAATCTTGCCAATATATATTCGATTCTTCATTATTATTAGGTGAGTCAATGGGATTTGTGCTAGAGGTAGATATCTATCACACAATATCAAACATGTTAAGAGATTAATATATCACATAATATTTACATGTTAATAATATATAGTTTCCAACAAAAATGTTAAGCAATCATTTTTAAAGAAAACAAGGTCGAAGTCCAGACTCACTAATGCATCCTAACAAACTCGATAAGACACATTAATGCAAATTTTCTGGTTCTCTAAGACCAGTGCTCGGATACCAACTGAAATGTCCCTTTCATATTGATTATAAACGTTCCATATTAATTGATTTCGTTGCGAGATTTTGACCTCTATATGAGACGTTTTTCAAAGACTGCATTCATTTTTAAAACAACCATAACCTTTATTTTATCAATAAAGGTTTTAAAAACATTACGTAGATTATCAAATAATGATAATCTAAAATATACTGTTTACACACGACCATTACATTACATAATGGTTTACAATAGAAATATATTACATCGACATATGTTTCTTCAATGCAGTTTTTACACAATATCATACAAACATGGACTCCAAATCTTGTCCTTATTTTGGTATGCAACAGCGGAAGCTCTTAGTATTCACTTGAGAATAAACATGCTTTAAACGTCAACAAAAATGTTGGTGAGTTATAGGTTTAACCTATATATATCAAATAGTAACAATAGACCACAAGATTTCATATTTCAATACACATCCCATACATAGAGATAAAAATCATTCATATGGTGAACACCTGGTAACCGACATTAACAAGATGCATATATAAGAATATCCCCATCATTCCGGGACACCCTTCGGATATGATATAAATTTCGAAGTACTAAAGCATCCGGTACTTTGGATGGGGTTTGTTAGGCCCAATAGATCTATCTTTAGGATTCGCGTCAATTAGGGTGTCTGTTCCCTAATTCTTAAATTACCATACTTAATAAAAAGGGGCATATTCGATTTCGATAATTCAACCATAGAATGTAGTTTCACGTACTTGTGTCTATTTTGTAAATCATTGATAAAACATGCATGTATTCTCATCCCAAAAATATTAGATTTTAAAAGTGGGACTATAACTCACTTTCACAGATATTTCCTTCCTCGGAAATAAGACTTGGCCACGGATCGATTCGCGAACCTATAAAAATATGTACATATATATCAAAGTATGATCAAAATATAATTACAACCATTTTTATTATGTTTTAAAGATTTGAGTGTATTAAGTCAGCTGTCCTCGTTAGTAACCTACAACTAGTTGTCCACAGTTAGATGTACAGAAATAAATCGATATATATTATCTTGAATCAATCCACCACCCAGTGTATACACGCCTCAGGCTAGATTACAACTAAAAGTATATATATTTTTGGAATCAACCTCAACCTTGTATAGCTAACTCCAACATTACTGCATATAGAGTGTCTATGGTTGTTCCAAATAATATATATACATGGGTCGATATGATATGTCAAAACATTTGCATACGTGTCTATGGTATCCCAAGATTACATAATATATTAGAATACATATATAATACAATATAAGTTAGCTAGGATATGATTTGTATAGATTTGTTAAACATTTCCCGTAGCTAAAAAGACCAAAAATATTCAATCTTGTTTTACCCATAACTTCTTCATTTTAAATCCGTTTTGAGTGAATCGAATTGTTATTGTTTCATATGGAACTCTAATTTAAGAATCCAAACAGAAAAAGTATAGGTTTATAGTCGGAAATTTAAGTTACATGTCAATTACTAAAGAGGTAGTCATTTCCGTCGAAAGAACGACATCTTGATGACCATTTTGAAAAACATACTTTCACTTTGAGTTTAACCAAGATTTTTGGATATAGTTTTATGTTCATATAAAAAATCATTTTCCCAGAAGAACAACTTTTAAATCAAAGTTTATCATAGTTTTTAATTATCCAAACCAAAACAGCCCCCGGTTTCACTACGACGGCGTATATCCGATTTTATGGTGTTCATCGTGTTTCCAGGTTTTAAATCATTAAGTTAGCATATCATATAGATATAGAACATGTGTTTAGTTGATTTTAAAAGTCAAGTTAGAAGGATTAACTTTTATTTGCGAACAAGTTTTGAAATAACTAAACTATGTTCTAGTAATTACAAGTTTAAACCTTCGAATAAGATAGCTTTATATGTATGAATCGAATGATGTTATGAACATCATTACTACCTCAAGTTTTCTGGATAAAACTACTGGAAATGAGAAAAATAGATCTAGCTTCAAAGGATCCTTGGATGGCTTGAAAGTTCTTGAAGCAGAATCATGACACGAAAACAGTTCAAGTAAGATTTTCACTCGAAATAAGATTGTTATAGTTGTAGAAATTGAATTAAAGTTTGAATATGAATATTACCTTGAATTAGAAAGATAACCTACTATAAATAACAAAGGTTCCTTGATCTTAGATGATTACTTGGAATGGATTAGAAAGCTTGGAAGTAGACTTCTAAACTTGGAAGTATTCTTGATTTTTATGAAACTATACTTATGGAATTTATGAAGAACACTTAGAACTTGAAGATGGAACTTGAGAGAGATCAATTAGATGAAAAAAATTGAAGAATGAAAGTGTTTGTAGGTGTTTTTGGTCGTTGGTATATGGATTAGATATAAAGGATATGTAATTTTGTTTTCATGTAAATAAGTCATGAATGATTACTAATATTTTTGTAATTTTATGAGATATTTCATGCTAGTTGCCAAATGATGATTCCCACATGTGTTAGGTGACTCACATGGGCTGTTAAGAGCTGATCATTGGAGTGTATATACCAATAGTACATACATCTAAAAGCTGCGTATTGTACGAGTACGAATACGGGTGCATAAGAGTAGAATTGTTGATGAAACTGAACGAGGATGTAATTGTAAGCATTTTTGTTAAGTAGAAGTACTTTGATATGTGTCTTGAAGTCTTTCAAAAGTGTAAGAATACATATCAAAAAACAACATGTATATACATTCTAATGGAGTCGTTAAGTCTTCGTTAGTCGTTACATGTAAGTGTTGTTTTGAAACCTTAAAGTTAACGATCTCAATTAATGTTGTTAACCCAATATTTATTATATCAAATGAGATGTTAAATTATTATATTATCATGATATTATGATGTATGAATATCTCTTAATATGATACATACATTAAAATATCGTTACAACGATAATCGTTACATATAAGTCTCGTTTCGTAATTCTTGAGTTAGTAGTCTTGTTTTTACATATGTAGTTCATTGTTAACACACATAATGATATATTTAAATATCATTTTATCATGTTAAATATAGTGTATCAATATCTTAATATGATACATATGTATTTAGTAGACGTTATCATAACGATAATCATTATATATATCATTTCTAGTTTCTTAACTTAGTAAACTCATTTCTTATGTATATCACACATTGTTAATATACTTAGTGAGATACTTACTCATCATAATCTCATGTCAACCATATATATATGTCTATATATACCACAACATGTAGTTTTCACAATTTTGTAACGTTCGTGAATCGCCGGTCAACTTGGGTGATCAATTGTCTATATGAAACTTATTTCATTTAATCAAGTCTTAACAAGTTTGATTGCTTAACACGTTAGAAACATTTAGTCATTTAATATCAATCTCAATTAACATATATAAACATGGAAAAGTTCGGGTCACTACACCGAAAATACGGGCAAACTCCTCCGTTTAGCCCTCCACACGAACACCTTAACTTTCTTAGTGACCAAATTATTCCTCAATGTTTCAAATGAGTTAGTCATTGTAGACGAAAGCTTCGATGAAACCAAATACGCAAGACATTTGATAGTGAATTTACCATTTCCTTGTAGAGTCCATCGCTACGAGTCACGCTTGTTAATCTCATTTACCAATGAGCTCAATAAACTGCACAATTAGACCAGCTCATGTTCAGTTCTTCTGCTTGGAATTCTCGACCAGTTCCATGACCCCACACACCTCAAACCATCACAGCCCACCCTTTCATGGACAGAAACATTCGAATCAGATTCTAGCCGAAACAGTCTGTTGAATTTCATCTTAAGGGGCAAATTGGATAACCACTTATCATTCCAAAACATGGTTTGTTTGCCGTCACCAAATTTTTTTTAACAAAAGAGTCCTTGAAAAGAACACCAATTGAATCGATATATTCACCTACCTTGACAACATTTAACCAAATAGAATTAGAAGAAAAAGTGTGGGTGTGACCCCACGAATCAAATAAACCCGATTCCCCATAAATGCTTTTGATGACTTTAACCCACCCTCTTCGAAAGTACGAATGACATCCTCCCATTTTACGCAAGCAATTTTTAGACCCACTCCCCGACCCGAAAAAAAAACGTCTTACACAGTCGAGGTTTTTAATCACGCACGGTGGGGTCCGGAAGAGCGAGAAATAATACAAAGGCAAACTATTAAGAACCGATTTAATGAGGGTCATACATCCACCATAAAACATTGAACATGATTTTCAATTCGCTAATCTTTTCACAAATTTATCGACCACCGGTTTTCAACTACTAAGTTTGTTCATTTTTGCCCCGATCGGTATCCCGAGATATGTAAATGGAAAGGAGCAAGCATTACATCCGCATAACCTAGCCATTGCTTCAACATCACTCGACTCCACTCCCACACCAAGAAGATTTCTTTTGGTATAATTAATTTTGAATCCGGATGTTAATTCGAAACACTTTAAAAGTTTTCAGAGATTTCCAATGTTATTAGAACTCCACTTCCCGGAAAAAATCGTATCATCTGCAGTGGCGAAGGCAGAATTTTCAGTCAGTGGTGTCAATTGCCTTTTTCAGTCAGTGGTGCCAATTGCCTTTTGAAAATAATGGGGTCAATTGCCTTTTTTAGATATTAAAGCTCAAACTTTAAAGCTAAAATTGATTAAAACTCAAACTTTGAGTGGTGTCAATTGACACCATAACCTTCTATGTGGCTACGCCACTGATCATCTGCGTATTGGAGGTGAGAGATAGGAATTGTGTCCATATCTATCTCAACTCCATTGAACAGGTTGTTCCTAACCGCAGCTTTAGTTTGCCAATTTAATACTTCGGCTGCAAGAATGAATAAAAATGGTGAAAGTGGATCACCTTGACGAACTCCCCTTCCAAGTTTGAATTCCTTTGTTGGTGAACCATTAACTAAAATGGAGACAGAAGCTGAATTAAGACATGAGAGTATCCATTTCTCCACTTTTTCCCGAACCCCATAATGGCCATTATTTCCATAAAAAAATTCCCAACTCAAGCATTTAAAGGCCTTCTCGAAGTCAACTTTAAAAATCAGACTTTTCATTCGTTTATGCTTTAAGTACTCAAGCGTTTCGTTTGCACTTCAAGCCCCGTCTATGATGTTTCTACCTTTAATAAATGCACTTTCTTCATCACCAACATGTTTTGGAACCACTTTCCTTAGACGATTAGAGTGCAATTTAACGATTATTTTATAGTAACTACTTATTAGACTAATCGGTCAGTAGTCATAAAAGGGTCGACTTTTTTTTTGGGATAAGAGTGATAAAGGGCGCGTTACAACCCGATGAAATAATGCCATTTTCCCAGAAATCCATGATTGTAGTCGCGAGATCCTCTTGCACAATATTCTAAAGTTTTTTTGTAGAACTTAGATTGAAACCATTGGGACTGGGGGCTTTTGTACTCCCACAATCCTTGACTGCATCGCAAATCTCAGAATCACTAAATGGCCGCTCGAGTGCATCTGAATCTGATGATGAGATCCGATGAGCATCAACAGAAAATAATGGAACTGATGCGTGGGTAGAAGATGAAACATAATTTGGGCGAAAAAATATTCATGAAGTGATTAAAGATTACGTGTTTGACCTCCACCGGGTTTTCGGACGAAACCCCGTTTATGTTGAGCCCGCGAAGGTTGGATTTGTTGTATTTTCTACGGATTGAAGAGTGGAAATATTTTGAATTTTCGTCTTATCCTAAAACCCAACGTATTTCAGCCTTCTCTTTTAGCATGTTTGACTTAACATTCTCTTTCTTAATCCATTTCTCCTACATTCTAGCCATTCAGCACGTTCATCTTGATTTAATTGGATAGATTCAGCTTTAAGTTCCCAATTTGTTGCCTTCGCTTTAAGATCATTAATTTCACCATCCATGCCACCAAGTGTATTAGCGCTCCATGTTTTCAAAGCCCATTTAACATTCTTGAGTCTATCCCTGAAAATACAATCTTTTTTTTTTATCCTCTCATCGATTTTCCCACGCCTCACGATTAATACGATCCACTCCTTCATTATTAAACCACACATCGAAAACTTTAAACGATTTTGGGCCATAGTCAATAATTTTGTCTCTATGTGAAAGTAGACAAAGATCTGAAAGTTTTCTATCAAGCACAATAATAGAAAGATCATCGCAAATATGCATGAATTTATCCGAAACTAGAAATTTGCTCAACTTAATACCATCATCGCTTATCCTTGTGAATTTTTTCCCGCTAATAGGATTCTCAACTAGATTATTATAAATTGTAATGTGTATTTTGCTCTTAATTTACCAGTAGAGTAAAACATATACTCCCTAGTAAAATAAAAAGAATTGTAAAATTGATTATTTATTGAGACCTTTATTTATTTGTGAAAATTAACATTAAAATTCTAAATTTAAATTTAAATAAAATATAAATGAAAAAATTAATATTTAATTTGGGGTGATGAATTAGATATGATGGGAAACCCTTAAGGTTGTCATTAATAATTAAACTAATGCAAAAAGTAATAGTATATGGAGTAGTTATTATCTATGAGATAGTTGATTTATTTGAAAGTACAAGCATTTCATGCATGATTTAATCTCTTAATGAAAACTCTAAAAATTGTCATTAGCATTTCCCTATAATAATAACCAACAAATTTAGCGGTGGAGGTCATAATTATAAGATTATAAGATAAGTATAGTACGGAGTAATTCATAAATTAGAATTTTGCTTTGTGTTGGTCCATCAAAGAATCAAACTTACACTATTTTGAGGTGAAAGAGCTGATAAAGAAGAAGGGGTGATAGAATCATAGAAGTGGTTTTTCAAGGATTGGTTGGTTGTGTGTACCACCTGTTCCCGAGTTTTGTTACGGAAAGAAGAGAAGAAATCATATCTTTTCGGTTTGGAAAGAACTGAAGGTTCCACTTCTTTTCTTTTCCCTCCTTAAAAAACTTGAAAATAACATTTTTCAAAAATTTCTTTTTATTTCTTTCCTAATAATGACTCTAGAACAACTAGGGATGACAATGGTCACCCGATCCGGTGGATATCCACCCGATCCACCCGCTTCATGATGGATATGGACGAACCTAAATGGATATGGATACGGATATGGATGAACCTAAATGGATATGGATATGGACATGGATGAAAAGTTTCATCCATGGATATATCCATTACCATCCGAAATACATATACAAATACATAAATATAGATATATGTTTACATATTTACTATTACAAGTTCATTTACCGTTAGATTATATTTTGCTTTCAACCTTATAATGAAATAACTATAATATATATTACAATAAAACATGCATATCTAATAAAATAAACTTACAAATTTCATATTTAATTTGCCATAATTCATGTTTTATAGTAAAATATAACAAATTTTGTTATATTTTGGACAAAGATTACACATTCTTACGGATAGATTTTAAATATGTAATGCTATATTTATTTCTGCTATACTACATTTTTATTTTCATCGCATATTAGAAAATATAATAACATTTTTTTAATATCCATTGGATATCCATTAACCCGCTTAATCCACTGGATATGGATATGGATGGATGACCTGAAACTAAACGGATATGGATATGGATATGGATGAACAAAAACTAAAGGATATGGATGTGGATACGGCATCACCCGCTCCATATCCGATCCATTGTCATCCCTAAGAACAACAGTGTGTTAATAAATTCTTTTTTTTTTCTCGAAAAAATAGATATTTTTAGTAACTTGTTACTTTTTCAAATGAAAAAAAAAATAACTGCTAGAGTGGTAGCTACAATTTTTTTTTCGGAGAAAAAACCATTCTAGTGACAACCATATTGGGTCTCCACTAACGAGTAAAACCTCTGGGTGACGAGCCCCCAAGCAACGAAACTCGTAATCGGGTGATTTGCGCACATTACGCCCTCTCTAGTCAGAAGTACAATTAATTCGATCATGTACGTTGTCAAGGAGCATGAGTCTCCTGCTTCATTCAGAACTCTATATTCATAATTTTCAATTAAGTTATTAATTGATTGATTCAAATGACAATGTAGCGAAGGTGGATAGTGGTTGAAGGTAAGCGAGCGGTGATGAAAGTAGCGATGATAGTCTGGTGGTGTCTTGTTCTCATAATTATTTGTTAAAGTGGTGATAAAACAAATTTCTAGAGGTTAAAAAGACGAAAATACCATTTATCAATAAAATAAGGGGTGAACAGTAAATATCAAAGTTTAAATGATATAGTTATAATATATTCAATTTTTTTAGTATTGTTCACTATATTGGATTGATTTTTTAGATTTTAAAAACTACTAGAGTGAAATCAAATTAAAAAATCAAATTCATATGTCAAAATCGAAGTAAAAAGAAATCTTGCTCCCTGCCCCACACAGTTTCGCCACTGTTCACCGATGCAACGTGATAGCATCCTACTAGTATATACTACTGTAAAATATTACCACTTGTTGAATTATTAATAATCATATCATACCAACTGTGTTACCCTATAAAAGGAGATGTAGTGATAGGATGGAAACCACAAACTTCTTCATCTTACATATCTCTCTTATAATTTTATTATATTTCCATTTTAATTGCAACACTCGTTTGAAAAAGAAAAAAAAAATGAAAACACCAACAACTTATGTTTTCTTCTTATTTCTCTATTTTGTAGTGTCATCAGCCTATCCAGGCATGAAAAAACCACACAACCCATGCAAAAACTTGGTCTTATTTTTTCATGATGTTATTTTCAATGGCAAAAATGCAGCCAATGCAACTTCTGCACTTGTGGGTGCACCTCAATGGGGTAACCTTACAATCTTAGCAGACCAATTTCATTTCGGAAATGTGGCAGTTTTTGACGATCCAATTACTTTAGACAATAATTTTCATTCGGTTCCTGTGGGTCGAGCTCAAGGAATGTATATGTATGACTCCAAGAATACGTTTAACGCGTGGCTAGGATTTACATTCACGTTGAATAGTACACAACATCAAGGAACTATAAGCTTTATTGGGGCCGACCCGCTTTTGCTGAAGACTAGGGATATCTCGGTTGTTGGTGGGACCGGAGATTTCTTCATGCATCGTGGGATTGCGACTATTATGACCGATTCGTATGAAGGGGATGTGTATTTCAGGCTTCGTGTCGATATCAAGTTCTATGAGTGTTGGTAATCATAAGAGAAGTAGAATTGATCTTGTTTTATCCGGTTGTTATTGGAATAAAACAATCTTTGCTGTATGAATTAATTTGATACAAGTTCCTAATTAAGTATGTTAAATCAATAACATACATGTTTTATATGAATAATAAAAGAATTTTGTTTTTGATTGTGGTTATCTTATGGTTCATACGAGTACTCTTGTCAATCTTTGAGTAGTAAATGGGTGAACAAATAATGCGTTAAAACATGTAACCTCATAAACAATAATGGAGCTTTCGCCACTCCAACAAATTTGCTAAATAGCCATGCATAAATTTATACATTTTTAAAAAGTGTGTATTTTTTTGTTAAATTTTTCATACTTATAAATAATTGTATTATATTTATAAGTGTAGAATATCATTATAATTTCACACATAAAAGTGTAGGGAAAAAAGTTCACACTAATTTGTATGTATAATCATAAAAATAAACACACTTAAGAGTGTTAAGTTAATTTTGTCGCACTAGATTTGTTCACGCTCCCCTTGTGAAGAAATGAGGTGTAACAAATTTACTCACATTTTTAAATGTGATTAAATTTGTCTTTATACACACTAATAAGCGTGAAATTTTTTTTCTACAATTTTATTGTGAAAATTAAAAAACATTCAACATTTATAAATGTAGCAAACTTATACATATTTATAAGTGTGAGAAATTTGATAAAAAGTTCACATTTTTCTACAAGTGTGTAAAAATATGTGTGAACAATTAATAAATTTGTTTAAAGTCATGTAACTATCAAAGATATTTACAAAACTCATGAATAATGGAGCTTTTGTTTTTAAATTATATTTGAAAATCATATTGCAAAATAATTGGTTACATAAGAACTTAAATGTATATATCACTTGAACTTTAGAGAAAAGTACCATGACGATTTTTAAGGGGCCCGAATATCTTCATTGTCCTTTGTTGGTACGTAATTCCGGCTAGCGTTCATACGTATCAGTACAGTACTAGAACTGTGTTGATGCCTATTTGTATGGTCGTTGCTGGGCGAATAATGTTTATTATTACATTGTACACCTAGTTTATGTACGCGCGTGAAACTGATCAGTTACAGGAGCATATGTAACTGTTGGGCCATAATGTCTAGCGGCCCATTCGTGTGAATGAGGCTCATTAGGGTTAATGTTTAGTTTGCCTATAAATATCAGTTTCATGCATTCTTAGGGCTAAGAGAGAAGAGAGTAACCCTAATTGGGAGAGCCGTTTTGGCGATCCAGTGCATAGAGGAGATCATGCTCGATCTCCCCTGACCACCGATGTTTCTCTGTTTAAATCAAGGTTGCAAAAGACGTGAGACGGGGTCGGGACGGTCGAGTCCTAAAAAGGTCGAGACGGACGTTGACCAAAGTTGACTTTTAAATATATAAGTATATAAATTTACATATGTGTACTTATTTTAAAGCCAAAAACTTTAATTGACAAATTTGTGCCCATAATCGCTATCACCGTTAATTTAATACAGAAAATTGAAACTAAAATACAACAAATTTGATCGATTTTACCGACTTCTGACTTTTTCGAATAGTGACAGACTTTGGCCTGATTTCTTTCAACTTTGACCCGAATTTTGACCGTTGACTATCATACTAGACGGTTTTCTTCGAGACGGGACGGACTAGTCACCAAACTGTTGCAACGGGTGTCGCAACGGCTCGAGACGGGGTGTTGCAACAGTGGTTTAAATCAATATTGTAATCTCGACATTTATATATTATATTGATTTTATCTCTTCATGTTCATAATGTTTATCACTTATCTTGATTCAAACGTTAAATCGATGATTGTTTATGATCAAAAGATCCGTATTGGTGAATCAAGGGACCAACAAATTGGTATAAGAGCTGGAGATCATCACAGTGTCGATTCGATCGAAGGTAAGAGATGTATTTTGCTAAAATTCGTTTTTAGATCTCGGGTTTGACTTTTGTTGACTTTTTGAGGTTTTGAAGATCTAAATTGAATTAAGGAAAAGTAAAAACATAGAAACGTTGGAAATCATGTAGTGAATATGTATGCAAAATCTCCAGGTTCGGATTCAAGGTATTCATCAAGTTATGATGATTTTTTATTCCGAAAAAAGATTGAGGTTTTAATCCATTTGTTCTTCGATTTTGGTAACGTTTTTGGAAAATCCTAGTATGAAGAGATGGTAATCGTTATCATACGCATCTATCTGCATCTTTTCATGAATTTTCGTTGAATTTGAGCTATTTTCGATGAGAATGTGGGTCTTAGAAATAGTTGTTGAAAAACATTATTAATAGAGATAGTTTGGGGTTGATACATTGTTTTGGTAATTATTTTCGTTAAAAAGGAAGAAGTAGAAACAGAAACACCGGGCCTGAAATTTTTAATGTGTTAAAGTATTTCGATGGTAACAAAACACCGGGCCCCGATGGCTTCTCGTTACTTTTCCTAAAGAAAGCTTGGTCTTTTTTTAAGATAATATGATGGATGTTTTTGATCAGTTTCATGAGTGCCCTGCTTTCCCTAGTGGCTTCAATTCTTCCTTTATCGTCTTGATTCCAAAAACTAATTTGGGTAATCGTATTGAACATCTACGCCCAATTAGTCTAATCAATGCTCCTTACAAGATAATTGCCAAGACTCTTGCTAATAGACTAAAGTCCGCCATCCCTTTTATTATTAGCGAAAGTCAAAATGGATTCGTTCCTTCAAAGTTGCTTATTGATGGGGTTATGATTGTTAACGAAGTGGTCCATTATGCAAAGAAAAGGAAGGTTCCCACACTTCTTTTAAAAATTGATTTTTCGAAAGCATATGATAGCGTTTCTCATGAATTCTTGATTGCTATTCTTCATAAGATGCGGTTCGGCTCTAAATTTATCTCTTGGGTTCATACTTTCATTTCCAATATTCACTTCTCCGTTTTGGTAAATCGCTCTCCTTCCCGAGAAGGTGTTATGAATCGTGGTTTAAGACAAGGCGACCCGTTGTCTTCCTTTTTGTTCATCATCGTGGCGAAAGTTTTAAGTAAAATGTTGTCTAAATATTTAGATGATGGTTTACTTTTGGGGTGTAAATTTAATCAAGTTACTTCCGTTAATCATTCACAATTTGCTGACGACACAATCATTTTTACAAATCCTTCTTTACAAGAATTGTATCGAATAAAACACATTTTGGAGTTGTTTTACTCTCTTTCCGGATTGCAAATGAATTCCATCAAGACCACTTTGTATGGGATACATGTTCCTAGAGCCGATATGAGTGTGTTCTCTTCCATTTGTGAATTCAAAGTTGGTTCTTTTCCTTTCGATTACTTAGGTGTGCCAATATGTCTCACCTATAACAAGATTGCAATGTGGGATCCCATCATTGCCAAATTTAAAAAGAGGTTAGCGGGATGGAAAGGGAGATGCTTATCTTTTGGTGGACGTTTAATTATGGTGAATGCGGGTCTTTCAAATTTACCGATTCATTACATGCCTTTATACAAAGCTCCGGTTTCAATTATCAAACAACTAGAAAGGCTTCGAAGAAACTTTCTTTGGGGTGGCGATTGCTCTAAAAAGAAGACCTCTCTTGTTAAGTGGGATACGATTTGCCTCCCCAAAGACATGGGAGGGTTGGGTGTTACTCCTCTTCGTGTAAAAAATCTTGTATTATTGGCTAAATGGTGGGTGAGAATGAATTCTAATCAACAAAGTCTTTGGAAAACAATTGTTGCCACTTCTTTTGGACCTTCGTTTTTGGGTAAACTTATGAACAACATATCATCTCTTCATACAAATAAGCTATCACCCATTTGGAGGGACCTTATAAATTTGCACAACGATGATTCTTTGAAAGGTAAATTGGGCTCTAACATTTGGAAATGGGAAGTCGGAAAAGGGGCTAGTATTCTTTTTTGGTTCGACACTTGGGCTAACAACCGAATCCTCAAAGATGACTTTCCTACACTTTTCTTCTCTTGCTTAAACCCTTCTGTTACAGTTCAAGGGTGCAGGTACCCTTATGCTTTCGATCAAGTGCAAGTAGGGTGGGATTGTCATCTCATACATCCTTTATCTCAATACGATTCTATGCGTTACAACGAGCTTCTCTTGTTTCTTGATAAGTTCTCTCTTACAGACAATGCTCAAGACGAGGTTTTGTGGACTGCCGTCCCTTCAAATATTTTTCTGTATCTGATGGTGTTTGAATTTTTTTACAATCGGCTAACGTCAATGTTGTGTCTCCTATTTGGCCAAAAGTGGTGTGGGGTAATATGGTTCCTTCTAAAATCATGTTATTTCATTGGTTGGCGATTCGTAATTGTATCCCCGTTAAAGATATTATATCAAGAAGACATTATACCCTCTTCTCAGTCGACCCTTTGTGTGTGGTGCATGATCGAGGTCGAAACAACGAGCCATTTGTTATTACATTGCAAGTGGTCTCATGTTATTTGGACGGATCTTTTTAAGTGGTGGAATATTCGGTGGGTGATCCCTCAATCGATTGAAGCCTTCTCGTTTGATTGGTTTCATGAAATGAGAATTAAGGCTTCAAAGTTTTGAAAGTTAATTGGCACCGCTACCTTTTGGGCAATATGGACGGCTAGGAACGACTTCATTTTTAACGGTAAATTCACGTGCCGTTCGGTCCTTGTTAGGAACATCAAACTCAAGGTGTTTCTTTGGGCTACCAATCTCAAGTTGTGCCATGGATTGCATTCTTATGTTTGGGAATATAATCCCTCTCTTTTATGTTATTAGTTTCTAGCAATAGTTGTTGTATTTTGGATTTCATGACCGAGAGTTTATCTCCGTCATTGTATGCTTCTCTTGATTGATTCATCGTCGTCATTGTATGCTTCTCTTGATTGATTCATCGTTTGATGGAGACATCGCTTCTAATATATTTCAATTTTTTCGGGAAAATAAAAAAAAAGATCTGCAATTATTACGATGGCATGATGGTAAATATTGTGAAGTCTTTTTAGTGGAGGGCCCCACACGTTTTAACTTGGTCCTTTAATTCCTTTTATTAATTTTTGTGACAAACGAATGTCACATGTGGCAATCAGAACTTTTCCTTCCAAGTGGGAACCACATGTCACTACCTTTGTCTCCTTTATCCCCCACATGCAAACATTGAAATTTATTTGCTATATCAGTCCCTGGTCCCTTAATGACAGTTATCTTTCTTAACACCCGTTAACTTGAGGTTCAACCAATACAAAATATTCAGACCATTTTCAGAACTTTCATTTTCAGTCCCTCAACTTTCGGTAAGTTTCACTTTCAGGCCTTGAACTTTAAAATTTTTTCAAGTTTGGTCCCTAGACTTTCAAAGTTTCACACTACTGGTCCTCAACTTTCGGAAATTTTTCCTCCAAGGTTCTTAGTGTTTATTATTATTATTTTTTTTTTTCACACCAAACATTTCATAAACCTTTCATTCATAATTTTTACTGAATTATTTAGGTATAAAGTTTAGTGGACAACCTCCTTAGTCCGTTGAACTTATATAGTAGGTGAATACGAAAACTCTCGTGTTTTGAGATATTATTGTGGGGTAGTCGGGAGCATACGACTATTTATGGATCAACAACGTTTATTATTCCGCACTTCTCGATATTTCGCTTCATGAAGGGAATATGTTGGTTCCAGTTCCGCTTTGTGGAAGGAACTGAGGTTGATATTTCGCGATCATGAGATATCAAATTGACTTTCTTTGGTGAGTTTGATGGCAATAAAGACTTATTTGAGTTATTAATTGTGGACCTGACTCCTCTACATATATTTCCTTTACAAGAAGAAAGTCATGATGAAGACGTTAGTGCTACAATGTTTAATAGGATATAGCTAACAGTGAGGGGGAAGATTCTACAGTTTGTGATTCTGAGAGAGTCGGTTTGTTTGAAGATTTTATCAGAGATGTTGATAGGAATCTCAGCTCAGTCTTAGGGGGAATCTGGTTGCTTTAGTACTATGGGTAACACGTACGAGTGAAGTTTGAAGGAGCTTGTGATTCATAAAGATTATGGTACTACTATAAAGATTGACTGAAGATTGCAAGAGGTGTTTACAATAATTCGACATCAACGTCCAAGGGGGAATTTGTTGATGCATATTTGTATGGCCGTTGTTAGGCAAATAACATTTATTATTACATTTTACACCTAGTTTATATACACGCGTGAAACTGATCAGTTACAGGAGCATATGTAACTGTTGGGCCATAATGTCTAGCGGCTCATTCGTGTGAATGAGGCCCATTAAGATTAATGTTTAGTTTGCCTATAAATATCAGTTTCATGCGTTCTTAGGGCTAAGAGAGAAGAGAGTAACCCTAATTGGGAGAGTCATTTTGGTGATCCAGTGCATAGAGGAGATCATGCTCGATCTCCCCTGGCCACCGACGTTTCTCTATTTAAATCAATATTGTAATCTCCATATATATATATATATATATATATATTGATTTTTTATCTCTTCATGTTCATAATGTTTATTACTTATCTTGATTCAAACGTTAAATCGATGCTTGTTTATGATCAAAAGATCCGTATTGGTGAATCAAGGGACCAACAAACTGTTCCGTGTGGTGAGATGAATTGCTGATTGATGTTTACCCTCGTGATGAATCGTTGTAGACCCGGTTCACGACCTGAATGTCATGGGGTGACTTTATCAATCTTCCGAGATCAAACAATAAGTCAGTCTGTTTAGCACTCTTTGGCTGAGCAGTTCAGTTCTAGAGTGAGAAAGTACTATGTGAGAGAGAAAGTGTGATATTTGGAGACACGTCTCATGTGAGAGAAAGTTCTAGATTGATGTCTGTCACAAGTTCAGTAGTCGTAAAGTGATGGTCCATGTGACCTATTTATAGGCATAAATGCTCCGTGATATTTGGAGACACGTCTCATGCTGCTTTTGATTGATTTATGCGAGATTTGCGTAACTGACTTTATGTTAAGTAGTGGCGTGGCATGTATGCTGCTCACGTGCTCTTTTAAGGGCTTAAGCATAAAACGCTGCCTTCAGGGCTTACACAAAACGCTGGGTGGCCTGATATGTAATTTATTTATTATTCTTGGCGGAACACGCTGAACGAATGAATACGCTTTTAACACTGTTTTTTGTGGGCTCCGAACTTTTTCTCCGTATAGAAATGACATTTTTATGCGTGTAAACCATATGATACAGTGATACACCATTATCTTTCATATGATACACCATTTTTATGTTTCATAGGATACACCATTATCCTTCATAGGATATATAAAATGACATTTTTATGCATGTAAAACATATGATACACCATTTTTATGCGTGTAAACCATAAGATACAACATTATTTAAATTCTCAACAAAAATTGTGTTACTTACTTGAACTATTTGAATTTACCTTTTGATCGTTTCAGTTGAAGAAAATTTTTGTTGAGTTCATGGTTTTGTTATATAAATAAAATTTAAGTTGTTAATGAGAACTTTTGAACTTTTTTAGAATTTTTTAAGAATAGGTATTGGGGTTGTTTTTAACATGTTTAAAAGTATCGTAAATTTGAATAAATGAATAAGTGACACCCTAATAATAATTATTAATCGCTATGTAGAATACTTTTTAATAATATGTCTGGTTAAAAAAATTCTTTTTTTATCTCTAAATAACTAGAAGAAAAAATTAAAAACGAGATAAAAGAAAGATATAGATACGGTAAAAATAAATTGAATAATTTAGGATAAGTGATATATGGAGGTTAAGATAAACTGATTAATTCAAAGGGAAATATAAGATTAAGGGTGCGTTTGTTTGCTTCTTAATGGAATGATTCAGCGCTGAATGCTGAACCATTCAGCATTCAGTGTGTTTGTTTCTGACCTCTGAATGTCATATGGTACTGAATGGTTCAGAATTCAGTATTAAACCATTCAGAGTTGAAACACTCTCTTAATATTAAGAGCCTAATTTTTCTGTAATATTCTTTTAAAATCATTTCCAGAACGTGTAACAACAAGTATATTGTATTTTTTTTATTTATGTAACACGTTAATAAGACAATTTTACTCAATTAATATCGTTCATTTAAAACGATTATCAAACAGCTTATTTTCATTCAGAGCAAACTTTATTCAGAGGCTCTTAACCATTCAGATTCTGAATCATTCAGCGCTAAATCATTCAGTTTTATCAAACGCACCCTAACATTGATTTGGGAAATATTTTCTACGATACATGTATTTAGTAAATATGTTTTATAAACACATGGGTTATGTTGGTATGATTTTTCGTATAGCGGCTGTAAGGTACCAGTACAAAACAATAGCTGCTCAGCGTGTGGCGTATTCTGTTGATTGTTGTTTGCCCTCGAGAAATAATCTCTGCAGACCCGGAACACGGACTAAAGATCCGTGGGGTGGCCTCAATCAATCTGAGGATCAATCTGAAATCGATCCGTATAGCGTATTGCTGCTAAGCGGCTAATGTATGTTTAGAGTGAGAAAGAACTGTGTGAGAGAGAAAGTGTACTTCTCTCTGACTGAAGTTCAGATCAGAATGATGATGTGAAATGTGGTGACCCAGGGGGTCTATTTATAGGCGCAGAATGTCCGAAATTCACGGGTTACACGTGTCAATCACTGAATGGTTCTGTTACGTGAAGTATCCGGAATGTCGGTGGCGTGTGCTGACGTGGCTGCGTGTCGTTCACGCGCTGAATTATAGGGCTTAAGCATAGAAGCTGCCTGCAGGGCTTACGCTTGACGTTGGGCGGCCTGCTATACGCTAGGCGGCGAATACTGGAAATCGCCAAATTTAATTATCTTTTGTGTTGCTTGACCCATTTTTCTGTATGAAAATGGTGTTTTTATGCGTGTATCTCCTAGGATACACCATTAGGTTAGGATACAAATAATGAGTGATGAGTCAAAACTCTACTCTATCCGTTCTAATTTGATTGTTCAATATTTGTTTTTTTCTATCGATTCAAATTAATTGTGCAATTATATAAATAAATACGTTTTTGGTATTATGCTTGTCATATCTCGAGGCAACAATTATGAACTGGTTTTTAACTGGCCTAATAACAAGCCTTTGCTTAAAAGTTAGGCTTAATTTGAAAGTAAGCAATGGGCCTACACCATCCCTTAACAGAGTCTAACCCACAAACCCAAGAAACATGTATCTTGTATGTATATAATCTTGTTTTATTAGATTCTGAACACAATAATGATCCTTGCACCACTATTTCTAGCCGTAGACCAATCAATAAATATACATTAACGCGTTTTGCAATGCAATGTTTTAAAACATACTTGGTGTAACAAAATATGGTGTTGTAACGATTGTCATTCATTAATCTATAGTTTCTATTAAAATGCTATAATGATGATGTCATTATTATGCTAATTTCTTTATTAAAAAAAATGAAAAAGAAAAAAGAAAAAAATCTAAGCCCTTAAGGTGATGTCATTAATCTAAATAATGAGTAATTAAATTAAATCTACTTATTTATTTATTTCATTTTTTTGAGAAAAAAATTCACTATCATTAATTATTAATTAATATTATATTATTATTCAAATTTAAATATGAGTTCTCTTTACGAGATTAATTATGTTATATATGTATGCGGAATGCACGTCTAAATAAAAGGTTCTATATAGGCTTTTATAACAAGTAAAATAGTAATTGTGATGAAAATTGGAAGATGATAGTGAGAGTATATGTAGTTCATTTATTCCGACCAAATTAAGTACATCAATGTGTCTGTAAAAAAACGAGAAGTTTCTTAGTCGAAATTCGTCGGTCATTAATTATTATTCAATATAATTCAAATTCAAATATTAGTTCTCTTTACGAGATTAATTATGTTATATATGTATGCGAAATACACGCTCAATAAAAGGTTCTATGTAGGCTTTTATGACAAAAAAATAGTAATTGTGATGAAAATTGAAAGATGATGGTGAGAGAATATGTGTAGTTAATTTATTCTGACCAAGTTAAGTACATCAATGTGTCTGTAAAAACAGCGAGAAGTTTCTTAGTCGAAATTCGCCGGGTCATTAAACTAAATGACTTTAGCGTTTAAATTAACTTAATACTTAAAATATATAATTAAAATGTTTCGTTTAAACAAACCCGTAATTCCACGGGTCATCTCACTAGTTTACAACAAATATCCATTAATTTCCATATCTACTAAATACAATCGAAATTTTGATTGTTTTACACATTAATGAATGCGTTTTGCGTAAAGAAAAAAGGGTCAAGTGACATTTAGTTGAGGGATAAAAGGTCTAATTGTAGAGTGAAACACTGAAACTTGAAATTTTCAAATCTATTATACAACCAAAATTTGGGTCACTTTACTCATTGATGATTCCGTTTGGGGTAGTGAAGAAAAGGGTCAAGTGACCTATAGTTGAGGGGTATAAAGTGTAATTGTTTAAAGTGAAAAGTTGTAATTTTTTCAAGGATATAAAGGGTAATTTGGGAGCTAAAATGTAACCTTTTAAAGTGAAAAGTTGAAATGTTGCCAAGAAAGGTAACATAAAGTCTACTTATTCTCAATAAACAGTATATCGATTTTTTCTTTGTCCAGAAAGGAGTCCGATTTCAATTTAGTGCTTAAAAAGGGTACGTGATTGAAAAACCCTTGCAATTGGGGTATAACTTGACACCTTGTAATTTCTTTTATTTGTTATTGCTTACATGTATTTCCATGTCATTTATTTGTATATTTCATAATTACATGTCATATTTTTAATAGTTTTATCATCTCCATCACCATTCCAAGCAAGCATTCATCTTTCTTGACAAAGAATTCAATAAGAGTATAAACCCAAATTGCGAAAAACAGAGATAGCACTACTGAATCATTTGTGCAAACCCTTATTCTCCCTTTCTATTTATCTAGCATCTTTTACATTTCTTCCGAAAAAATGAAATTACCAAACACAAGAAAATCAATATAAGCCCAAAACAACTATCTTACTCTTGCTGCATTTTTTTTTTTTTCAAAGACAACAAAAAGAAAATCAATATAAACCCAAAACAATTAAAGCCTAAGATCTTATATTTTATTCAAGGCTAACCAACCCATCAGATCTGGAGTTCGATTGCTAAAATATGAATGGATTTATTTTGTTGTTAATGATGATGAATTTGTTCCTACACATGAAATCCAAGGAATGGATTATTTTGTTGTTAATGATAATGAATTTGTTGCTGTAGTTGAAACGGAATGAATGGATTTACTTATTTTGATGAAGATGATGAATGATGATGATGCTATGAAACTAATTACTTCATATTAGATAAAATATGACATGTAAATACAAGAAGTACAGATAAGTGACATGGAAATACAAGTAAGCAATAAAAAATAAAAGAAATTACAAGGTGTCAAGTTATACCTCAATTGCAGCCTTTTGCAATCAGGTACCCTTTTTAAGCACTAAATTGAAATCGAACTCCTTTATGGGCAAGAAAAATCGATAAACCCTTTATTGAAAAAAATGGCCTTTACATTACCTTTTTGGGCAATTTGCCCTTAAATAAAACTCATCCAAGCTTTTGACGGGAATTATGTTTTTTTCGCAGCTAGTTAGGTTTCTCCGTCATCACCTTTCAACTCGAAATAATTTTACGAACAAAACGCAACTAATTGTATTTGAAACGGGCTTTTTTTTTGTTAATGCAAAACATTTTGGATAAATCACATATATATATATATATATATATATATATATATATATATATATATATATATATATATATATATATATATATATATATATATATAAAATAAAAAAATCCAACTAATTATACCAAGTGAATGGCTAGAACAACTGGTAAGTTCATGAGTTTGTAAGGGAAAAGACCTCAGTTCGAGTTATTCTGGCCCGTTTTTGCAAAAAAATTTTCCAGTTCTCACTCAACATTAGATTCATAAAAGACGTTAAAATGTTCTACCAACCGCAACGCGCAGGCCATTAGGTATATTAGGTACCAAACAATGTAAATCTAAATGTAACCGCCGAAACACGTGGTCCGAATTCTTTCTAGTTTACAATAAATATAACCTTCAACTCAAAGGAGAAAATACATTCAACCAAAATTACACAATCTAGTACAATAGGACATCTAATCTCTTTAGAGTAAATAACACGGTGATATGCTGCCAAATTAATAACAATCACATATACTCGTGGTAACGTAAGTTCACAAACTGTAATCTCAATTAAAGATAAACCTAAATCAAAAGAGGAATACGGCTCTCAATATAGAAGAAACTAGAAAAGTGAACTATACATAATAATCTGAGGATAGGGTTTTAATGCGCCTCTCGGGCGTTTACGTATATTCCACGAGGCGTTGATTAACGGGAGAACGAAATCTGAGTGGCGATTGGAGGGGTTTCGTATTTATAATGTGGGGCTTAAGATTTTACACCGCCTACTCGCTGTTATAACAAGCGGAGAGTATCACTCGAGGTTGATTAATGAGCCGTATTATTTGTGGATTTAAAAGTGGTGTGATAGTTAGGGGGTGTTTGACTTAGCGATTTGGTGTTGATTTTTTAATTATTACGTTTACAAGTTGCAATTAATCTACTTAATAGTGTTTGGCAAATAAATGTCAAAACTTGATTTTTTGCGGTATGTGAACTCCAAAACGCAGTATCCCAACAGTAAGGGGGAGGGTTATTGCACAGCAAACGCAATTCCCGATAATATTTCCCACCAAGTTACTTTACCTTTATGCCCCTATAAATAGTTATATGGTGTAATTGTTTTTTTTACTAAAAATCAAAAGAACCTGACATACTTTCTTCAAAGTGAAAAAGTTTTACTTTCGTCAATCGTCACACAAAAGAATTTAGGTTTTTCCATTAAGTTACTCTTACATGTATAGTGATTAATGGTGACAAGTCTTTTTGTATGGAAGCTTGAACCTTGTTAATGGAATAATACGTAGTACTATATATGTTTAGCAAATAATACTCCGTAATGCATAAGAAATTAAGAATGCACACAATTATTTTAGGATTTTTTGTGTGTGTTTATATATAAATTAGATTAGATGAATAACGAACGAAATTCTATATATTGATACTTTGCCTATATTTGATTATGGTTTTTATAACTTATTAAAAAATATATATATTATTACATATATAATTTACTTCTTAACAAAGAATGTGCATTTTAGTAATTTTACATGTTAAGTTATTAAATAATCCGATTTTCCCAAACACTCATAAAACTGATTATTTAATTATTACGATATCAAACAGCATAATCAAATCCAAACACTATTAAATTAATTTGCGTTTTGATACAGGAGATTATTTGATTCTGATTATTTATAACGCATAATCAATATTTAAATCGCTAATCCAAACACCCCCTTAAAACAGTTCAGTCGAAAGGTTGAGTAGGAGAATATATATTTTTTTAGTTTTCTGGTGTTTATGACAGTTAAAGTCAAGTCAAGTAGATAAAGGGATAGATTATAGTTATCAAATATGTGATCGTTGATATTTCCGATTAATGATAATTATAAAGTAGAATGATATTCAGTTGAAAGAGTATGATAATATTAAGGTGAACACTAATTCTCTACCGGATTAGCTCTAGATCTCTAATCGGTTTGTCACTGAGAATTAGGTTATAGGAATTCTAACTGAAACAATGTGCTCAACTTCCAACGTTGGTCCTGAAAGGATCTAAATGGATTTTCCTAAGCACATAAATATAGTAGCAAACGGAATAACTTCAAATGTTCTTAACCCTCACGTCTAGCTATCGTCCTTTATACTAAATAATAGATTAACCTCTTAATTAATTCATTAATAACATATTGGGAGTTGAAGTGTTTGATAGTCTTTGGGTCAGTAGATACTTCTACTTTCTTGACTAGATCCTTTCCTACACGTAGTTATCATAGTTAAACTAATCTCCTTTACAAAGTAGATGTATAACCCCTTATCATCTCACAATATCTTAGGATACGCATCTAACGCGAACCATGTCTTTCAGGAAATCCACAACACAACTTATTATGAGCTAAAAGGTATGTTGTGTCGTCCATCAACCATAACCTTATGTGGAAAGTTCACTAAGAGAAATAGACAACTAACTATACATATTCACAAGGAGTTGTCAACCTCGTAGTTTCTTAATCTTGTTATGACATTTAACAGAGATAACTGCTTACCCTAATGTCATGTGCACTCCTGACATATTACAATCTCTTGAACGATTCGACTCCAGGCTACTACTAAAAAACGAAAAATTTTACATTGCTCCTAGAGAGATAAAAAAATAGAGAGATAAAGTAGTGTGAGTGGTTAAGTGGTGAGTGAACAGTGTGTTGGAAATGAGAAAATGGCTTCGTATTTATAAGAAACCGATTGACCAAACCGAGATACTATTCAACCGAAAATTTAGGGAATTAACTGGGGCAAGGTAATTAACCGAAAAAAGATTCAAGCTTTATTCAGTTCAGTTGGGTCCAACCGATACCCAGGGAACTAACCGAGAGTTATCGTACCCAACCGGGAATTGTGGATGATATCAGCTAAAAAGTTACGTTTTTACCCTCGTTATTAAACCTCAAATCAATAAAGTAATTAAATTTATCGAAGAAATAAGCATTTATTTACTTTATTTGATAGATCAGGTCATTACGAAGAAGAAAACGGACTTAAAACGAAGAATCTAGAGCGAAAATCAAGTTACGACATCGGAAACCATACGATCCCGAAAATAAGCAAAACTGGCCAAGCCATACGGCCATGGCACACGGCCTGCCATCAGCCATACAGGTTGCCAGGATCCAAGGCATACGACCCAGTCAAACAGCTTGCCAGTGCACACGGACTAGGCACACGCCAACGGCACATGGCCTGCCAGTGCTTGGCACACGGCCTGCCAGTGCCTAGGCTTGCCTATTTAAAGACCATTTTGTCACCTATTTTCAACACACACTTCACACTTCACTTCTTTCTCACTACAAATTTAGAAAGTCATACTTTCAAGGCCTCTCCTTCGAGCGGGAAATTTAGTACCCGGAGGCGGACGCTGAAGATTTTATTAGGAGCGGTCTGGAGTCTGAAGTTGTCACTTTTGTATATTCAGAACTCAATTAATCTACTGGTACTTCTATCCTATATCTTTATATAATGTCTTCCATTATTATGATTTATGATATTATTACCATGATTAGCGAGTAATTATCTTTAGCGTATGTTATGACATAGTTAGTTACGCTGCTGAAATAATATTGTGAACTGTATCTGTTGTTGAGGTGCTTTTCGATTATGTTTTGAACTCAATCGATTTTGCAACTAATAGAACGTAGTTATTGGCTCTGTTATTGGAAAGTCACAAACCTCGATTCAGAGTACACTATCTGTGTCACCCCTTGGTAAGAGAACTCTGTCGGATACAAAGAAAGTTTGATAGAGGCACAACAATTGTAGTAAGACAACCTATGCTATGGATTCCAGCAGAGGTCCCTTTCGTAGTGGAATCTGTGATAGACTAGGAGTAGATTATCGGTCATGAACCATGCTGATGTAGTCACTAAGCATATAAACTTAGTACGTGCACGCTGAAGCACAACGGTTGTTGTAAGCTGTTTCTCTGCTACATAAGGTCATGGAAACAGTCTACTGTTGACCTGTACAATGCACCATAATGTGGTCTAAAGTATTTCACCCCGCTTGAGGGATTCTTAGTTATTAAGGAACTGTTTGTTTAAAATCCATAAAGGATTGGATCGTTAGGATAACCGAACGTATTCACGGAAGCTACTCAGTATCTTAGCCATGGTGTTCTTTATGGTTAAACTCTTTTAAGGGCCTAACTTCCTTGTATTAACCAATCGTTAATGAAAGCATCAAAAACACATCGCGTCTCTCGAATCAGGAATACCTTGTCTTTCGTTATGCATAAGAAAGTTTAGACCTTGTGGAATGTTAATATGCCGCCTTTTCTGAGTGCTCCTATTGATGAGCCGCACATGCCAACACGTACTCTTGTCTCATGGACGTCGGGGGTTGAGGGCATTATTGTCTATTCGAAATCACCAAACCTAACGTAATTACCCAGTGATATATCATTAACGTGATAGGGACGTCTAGGTTCAACATAACGAATACAAAGTCACTGCCTATTCATGAGCCAAGTAACTGATGAAATCATAGCACGCACTTACAAAAACCTTATCTGAATTACAAATTTTATCGTATTTACTTTCTTTATTTATCTACCTTAGATCCTAGAAAATCCAAAAGTTAACCCAGAACCTACTCCTCTATCTAATTAGTTACTAAGATAATTCTGCAGATAAGGTTCGATTATGTTGTCTTCTTAAACGAACGACCCTAGGTCATATTTCCCTTACTCACCCATAGGAAGGAGTAGTAAATTTAGGCCTCACAAATTATAAATTTAAAACAGTGTCCTTTTACTAATACCCTTGATGCGGTCGCGGCATGACGACACCGCACTAAAATAAATCGTCCGTTTTGATCATATCAGTGGTCGTGAAATATTATGGTGGCAATGAACAACGACAATCAGTTTTTCTCAGGTTTTGACTTGAAACTTGTAGGTCATAGCTTGTTTTCTTCGGCTGCGACCAGGTCATGACTTATTTTGTGGGACATGATTTTTTCTTCGGTTACATGGCTTGGTTTCTTCGTATTTCGTCGTTTCACTTGATTTTATTAATACCTTTTCATTGATTCTTCTCACGCAACCTCCGTAACTGAACAATATATCAAATAAGAGGAATAAACACAATATTCATAGGAATGATCTGCAGAAATGTGAATTGCTCGATGATGACGGTTGGGGAAACTGCAAGTATTTGTTGAGATTATCTATATAGCGAGAGTTAGTAAGCGAGGAGTCTCCTCTGAATCCAAGTCAGTTGACTCGAAAGGTACGGTCCCAAAATCGCGAACGGAACGTCATTTGGTCATCATCCTCCGGAATAGTATATGCACTAGAAACGATACTCCCTCCGTCCCATATCTATTGTCCACTATTCCTTTTTTGGATGTCCCAAATTAATTGTCTACTTCCATAAGTAAAAAAGAATAATGTGATAAAGTTCTTTTGTGCCCCTATTTTATACATATAAAACAAAAGGATAGGTAAAAAGTAAGGGGTAAAACTAGAAAGTTAACAGAAAAGTACATGTGTCAGGTACTTTCTCTTAAATTGTGTGTTTTTTATCCGGGGTCAATAGATTTAGGACGGATGGAGTATTAGTTATTGCATAAATAATATTGTGGAAGTGTAGGTATGCAGACAGTTAACCTTCAAGATGCGGATGTAGATGGTCCGATGACTCACGCTCAATTGCGATGAAGTTTTCCTAGTTTTGGTCATCCCGTTGTTTGGCTGTTTTGATCTTTTTCTCTGGACGCACACCATATTTTGATGTGACCTTTCTTTTAGGTTAAATCACCATGACACCTGCAGACAGGTGCGCATCGATCCCAGAGTTATTTGAGACCAGTTCTTCAACTTCTTGATCAAGGAGTTTGTTAATGTCTTGTATGACACATGTGATCAAGTGGTATGTTGTTCGCTTAGCATACTCTTCAACTTCATCTCTACAATATAAACGATGTGGATTACTTTAACATAAATAATGGGATGTGCAAGTCCATGCTTTATAAGTGCGCTATCCTACCCCTTCTGTTGGGCTCAAGGATTGCTGGGTTTTTTCTCCCAGAGCCAATGCACATAGATTCTGCCAAGTCTTTGCACAACATTGTTGTATGGCCGATGGACCAAGTTGACATTGCAGCATCATGCAAGGACGCGTTTCCCATCCTCATCAAGTGGATGAGTGGTGTTTATTCCCGCCGGCATCTTGTCTTGCCAGATCAACATTTGTGAAAATTCTTTCGTGACCACTTCTAGGTCCACGAAGACCAAAGGTCTCCTTCCACTTACCCACATTGGATTTGGGGGTTTGCGCAAAATTTAGCGCGCGAAGGATGTAAACCATGAGCCATGGTACGGGTATAAGCTATATAAATAACGGAACACATCCACCAATGGGATTATGCCTAATGAATGGCACCACGATTCAAATAATGTGATTTTTCCTACTGTGTATGGATGAAGTTGATCTTGACCCACTTTATAGAAATCTAACACCCCCATGAAGAGATATGAGGGTGACCCACTTTATTGAAATCGACCACTTTTCTCTTGGAGGGGTGTAAGCCCTCTCATTTTCTTGAAGGATGGTAGGGTTATATTTGACAATAGCGGGTATTGTTTGATTAGACGGTTTATTTCGTCTTGGATAATGGTTGATTTATGCACTTGAGCAGTTATTTGGGATGATGTTGATACCATTGTGTGCTAACACAAATAAAGAAGTGGAGAAATTGTGGTGGTCGGAAATTGGATTTTGCTTGCAGGAGTTGTGATCCATGAAAATGCATAGAATCTGATAGCATTCGAAAGTGTAAAAGTGAAAATTTAGGGTTTATGCATGCTTATATAGTGTGTGAAAAATGGGTGAGGTCACATGGGTTTTAATCCCGCGCGTAAATGTGTCATCATCTGGTGCATAATCCCTTTAAATTAAACAAGGTGCATGATAGCAAAACCCAAGGAATATCGATTTGGCGTGTCGGGTACATGCGCGTCAGAAACCGCAACTTTATGTCACATCCTTGACGGGCGTGAGGATTGGGTGTGACGGGCATTTAATGCGCACATGCTTTTGCATTTAATGCAGTATGGAAGTGCGAGTAAAAGATTTAATATATACCGTATTTTGGTATTGGTAATGATTACGATTTAGAGTTCGATATTATGCGCTTTTTAACGTATAATATCGAACCAGGGGAAATAATCATGAACATATCCACACATGAGGGATTCGCACAGATGATTGCGCTCATATGCGGGAAATATGGTAAACTAGTGGACAAGGTTTTCATTTCATGCGCGCCAACTGACGAATTCTAAATGCGTGCGTAGGATTCATGCGATTATGTGATATTTCCGCATCCCCTTAGTCGGTTATGCAATCATATCCAAATCTGGACTTGATTCTTTATATAATTAAAGTTTATATTATTGGAAGGTAGTTGATCAAGCATAGATTTGCGCTGTGTATAGAGGTACGCTTGTGTAACGACCCGACAAAATCGTCATTGACGGCGCCGTTAACTTAGGTCCCGTTGCGTGGTCATAGTCCCTAAATGAGACGCGTTTGACTAAAATTATGTCACATTCATTTGAAACGTGTAATACTTACAAAGTTTTAAGTAAATCAAACGGTTTGACACAAGTAAGTTTACAAAAGTTATAAAGTATAAATGAAATGACTTGCGACATAATAAAAGTTGAAAACCACGGTTGCTATAAATAGCGTAAGTATGTAAACAATATGCTTGAATCCAAAGGTGTTATCACTAGCGTATGTATGTATGCTTGACCCCAAGCAAGTAATCAGAGTATGCGGAAGCAAGTATCAAGTAGCCAAGTATGAACATGAGAAACATATAGAAAACTGTCAACGAAAAACGTTGGTGAAATCATTGGTGTATTTGTAAATGTATGTTTTTGAACTACAAGATTTAGTATAGTTGATTATCCAAATCATTTGCATTTCAAAAGTTGTTGTATGTATCACGAGCACCCAATTATCAAAGCTTAACTAAATAAGTACCTCTGAATCCATAGTGTTAGAACATACACTATACACGATAAAATTATATTTCGTCCGCTAACGGTAGCGAACCGTCCGAATGAGGGTTCGTCAAACCTGTATGGCCACACAACATAATTACTCGCTTACACCCTGCAAGTGTAACTAATGATAATTGAATTGAGAATTTTTGTTCTAACTCGTACGTGGAATGTTTGTTTTCGTACTTGTGTTTAAAGTATAAAAGTATAAACCGTATATGTTTCTCATCCCATGATTTAAAGTATAAAAGTTGTTGAAAAGATGGGACTATGATCTCACCTAGAGTGCACGAGTATAAAGGTACTTCACAAAGTAAACGTGTGCATGAAAGTTGTTTAGCCTTGACCTAAACAAGTAAGTTGTATCAATTAACCGGTTACGACACAAGGTCGGGCGAAATGTGTTCAATTAGTCCTATGGCTCGTTACGACTCGAATATATAGCATGCGAATCACATTGTCAAGTTTCATGCAAGATATAAGTATAAAAGCACGTTAGGACGATTGCATAAGTGTTTGGTTAAGTTTGACTAAAAGTCAAAATTTGGTCAAAGTCAACGAAAATGTCAACACGTTCGGGTCGGGTCTCGGACTATTTTTCTGAGCTAATAAATCATATATAAGCATGTTAGAACAAGTTATATGTTAATCGGAGGTGCGTAGCATAGTTAGAATTTTTCGTGTAAACGCAAAGTTGAACAGTCCCCAGACAAGGCAAATGCCGCGCCGTGGCTATGGGGGTCGCGCCGCGCCAATGGACGTGGCTTGGTGTCTGGCCTGTTTCAATTGTTCAAGTCTCAACCAAACTTCATTTAAACACAATTAACGAACCGAAAACACTTACAACACGTATATTATATCGTTGGAAAAGTATTTTGACGAGTAATACAACTAAGCACATTTCATTAAACAAAAACATCATTTACAATAACCGAAATCTCGCCGAATGATCATTATTTAACGTTTCAAGCTCAAAAATGCAAATGGTGATTCGGGAATCCAATTTACACATACGATATGCCGTTTCGAAGGTAATTAAACATACATTGCAACTAAACACTTATCAACAACATCAACAAGTATTCAATGCATCAAAAGTTCATTTTAAGTCTATCAAACCCTAACCAAAAATCATAAAATCAACAATCATGCTAACGAAGTTTTTCTAAATCAACCTACATACTAAAATGAAGCTAATGATGCTAGTAACACATTTAATACATGAAATTTAACATTTAAACAACATTTAATCATCTAAAACTCAAGATTAAACACACCCATTTCAAGTTCATGCTAGTTTATGCAAAATAACAAGATCGAGCAAATAAATCACATATTCATGCTAGATTCGAGCCATAGACACTAACTAACACCATTTCAATTCTATAAAACGAATTTAGAGAAATCTATAGTTTTTAGAAACTTTACCCCAAGTAGTGAAATTGGTACCAAAACGTAGAGGATGAAGAGAGGATTCCAAAAGTACGATTCGTTTTGTTGTAAGCTTCCTAGATCCGAATTAGATGATGAATCTTTGTTGTTGTGGTTTGAGAGAAAAATGAAAGTATTAAGAAAGGGATAAGAGAGAAATGAGAGGATGAGAGGTGGGAGGTGATTGACTAGTCCCACTAGTTATCTCTTGGGCCAAATGGCAAAGTTAGTCCCCCGAGTTTGAAAGCGGGTGCGTGAATTAACCGAACGAATTATTTTAAAAACGCAAATTAACGAGAGATGTTATAATTAAATAACGAAAATATTAGGAACGTTAGTTAACGAAAGGTACGAATGTAGATGACGAAAGGTATTATTAAAAAAAAAAGACGGGCGTTAAAATGAATTAACGGAAAAATGCAGGATGTTACATTACCTACACCTTAAAAGAAATTTCGTCCCGAAATTTAGTTGGAAGTAGTAGTCGTTGTTTCTTCCTCAAAATCTTGCGTTGCCAATTCTACGAATGGGTGAAGGTACTTCCTTGGGCATTCCAACGAACTTTGACGGTCGGGATTTTACGTTGTTTTAAAGTTTGGTTTCACGATTCATAGTTCTCCTTGGAAGTGATGGTTGTCGTCGATAGTAAGCTCATCGAAAAGGATAACAAGTTCTTGTTTCGCAAGACACGTCTTTAAGTTTGATACACAGAATGTAGGATGAACGGAATTTGTTTGAGTTGGGAGTCCGAAATGGTAAGCAACGGGTCCAATACGCCCCAAGATTTCATAAAGATCAGAACATCGCGGATTTAGCATTCTACGTTTTCCGAAACGGATTACACCTTTCCAAGGTGCGATATTTAATATTACGCGGTCACCCACTAGGAATTCGAGAGGCTTACGTCTAACATCGGCATAGTGGCGATTACGGGCCGTCTTGGGTCTTTCTTGGATTTGAACGATCTTAACGGTTATTTCATGAATGAGTTCGGGTCCGGTGGTTTGCTTGTCACCTACTTCGGTCCAACGAATAGGAGAACGACATTTGCGGCTATATAAAGTTTCGAAAAGGTGCGGCGTTAATACTCGAATGATAACTATCGTTGTAAGAGGAAATCAATTAATAGCAACAATACAAGTTCGTGATATGTTTTCCAAGGTTTGAATCATACCTTTGCTTAGTCCGTCAGTTTGTGGATGATACGCGGTACTCATGTATAAACATGTTCCCAAGGCTTCTTGTAAATCTAGAAGTGAAACGAGCAGCCCGATTCAAGATAATTGACGATGGCACACCGTGTTGGAATAGAATTCCTTCAATGAATAGTTGTGCAAGTTTTCCCATCTTGCCGGTTTCTGAAAAACGTTTGCTAGGACTATTCACCCTCTTGGCGAATACTAGTATAACGTGAAGAGTCTCTCTCTCCATTGAGTATTTAGATAAAAGTTTTCCTTACACGGAAGTACGAGTGTAATGCGAGAGAAGTTTCCGCCTCGATGTGAGCATATCAAGCGTTTCGCAGTTCGTCGATAAAAGTGTGCGAAGACGAGATAGTATACACGTGTAACATATGTTTTGAAGTTGAAAGAATTGGTCATTCGTTCAAAAGCATAAATAGGATTTGGAAATATCAAGATGTGTCCCTGGTATGGTTATTATCAATATTCTCGAAGTTTTCGGATGGCAACAAGGAAAAATAAAGTCATGTACATGGCACATGATGGTGATTAGGTTGATCGAGTCCAATCACCATCACGAGTCATTAGAACTTTGGTATGACTTACCATAATATAACTACGTTGATCGAGTGTCGTTATATTATGCTAACTCATACCTCCATTCCCACATCACTCCATAGAATCAAGTTCGTGTAATCGTGAAGATTTAAAATGAACAAAATATAACGGCATCTCTAACATGACACGTATTAAATCGAAAGAATTAGTGCAACTCTGAAGATGCGTTTCCCGAGGGAAGTGTATAACTGGTTGTTCACGTCAATGCGGTTCAAATCAAACAATAATGTCTTTGGGTACGACAAGAGTAACGAATCGTGATAACGAGTAGTATGCGATCGTAGTGATAAGCGGTGATGACGATACTCATCTAGAGTAGTGATGGTAGCAACAAGAAGTGGGAGATAGTGAAGGTTACCGGTGTAACATCGATAGTGGTTAGTGATTGCCCTAGTGTTGGGAACTTTATAGTACTCGTGGATAGTAAGCTGGGACGGTGGTGAATAACAACCTGAGAGATAAAGTTTCCGATCTAGTGTAACTGATGATGTCGTCGTCATCCTTACGTGTATGAATCTCGAATTTACGTATGTTACCAGAAAGTGACAGGGTACGAGTTCGCATGAGGAAAATTTGGTACCATTACGAAGTTCACCTAATAAGATTCAAGTATATATGCACAAGTAGTCAAGTAAGTGCTATCTATAGCAAATGTATGTCAGAATGCAATGGCTAACTATCCGGTTGTAGTCTAGATTCACTAATGCGTCCTAACGACTCTGTCAGACACACTAATGCACATCCTAGTTCCATACAACCAACGCTCTAATACCATCTGTAACGACAGATGAGGACCACGTCCAACCCAGTGCCTTTCCAGCTAACCGATTAGTAACCACTGAGCTTACCTCAGACACTAATTTTACGGCCCGCATTTCTGCCAAACTGACAACCCTCCTACAAAGGGACTACAAGGGGTAAGAGCCAATGCTTCATCACAGGTTACACTGTGAGAACTCCCTCTACGATTAACCCGCCAAAAAGCATAGTCCGTTCAGGGTGCCCGGCATGACAGACGGACGCATGACTACCATTACGGCTAAGGTTAAACCAGCTCTGATACCATCTGTAACGACCCGACAAAATTGTCATTGACATCGCCGTTAACTTAGGTCCCGTTGCGTGGTCATAGTCCCTAAATGAAACGCGTTTGACCAAAATTATGTTGCATTCATTTGAAACGTGTAAGACTTACAAAGTTTTAAGTAAACCAAACGGTTCGACACAAGTAAGTTTACAAAAGTTATAAAGTATAAATGAAATGACTTGCGACATAATAAAAGTTGAAAACCACGGTTGCTATAAATAGTGTAAGTATGTAAACAATATGCTTGAATCCAAAGGTGCTATCACTAGCGTATGCATGTATGCTTGACCCCAAGCAAGTAATCAAAGTATGCGGAAACAAGTATCAAGTTACCAATTATGAATCTGAGAAACATATAGAAAACTGTCAACGAAAAACGTTGGTGAAATCATAGGTGTATTTGTAAACGTATGTTTTTGAACCACGAGATTTAGTATAGTTGATTATCCAAATCGTTTGCATTCCAAAAGTTGTTGTATGTATCACGAGCACCCAATTATCAAAGCTTAACTGAATAAGTACCTCTGAATCCATAGTGTTAGAACCTACACTATACACGATAAAATTATATTTCATCCGCTAACGGTAGCGAACCGTCCGAATGAGGGTTCGTCAAACCCGTATGGCCACACAACATAATTACTCGCTTACACCCTGCAAGTGTAACTAATGATAATTGAATTGAGGATTTTTGTTCTAACTCGTACGTGGAATGTTTGTTTTCGTACTTGTGTTCGAAGTATAAAAGTATAAACCGTATATGTTTCTCATCCCATGATTTTAAGTATAAAAGTTGTTGAAAAGATGGGACTATGATCTCACCTCGAGTGCACGAGTATAAAGGTACTTCACAAAGTAAACGTGTGCATGAAAGTTGTTTAGCCTTGACCTAAACAAGTAAGTTGTACCAATTAACCGGTTACGACACAAGGTCGGGCGAAATGTGTTCAATTAGTCCTATGGCTCGTTACGACTCGAATATATAGCATGTGAATCACGTTGTCAAGTTTCATGCAAGATATAAGTATAAAAGCACGTTAGGACGATTGCATAAGTGTTTGGTTAAGTTTGACTAAAAGTCAAACTTTGGTCAAAGTCAACGAAAAAGTCAACACGTTCGGGTCGGGTCTCGGACTATTTTTCTGAGCTAATAAATCATATATAAGCATGTTAGAACAAGTTACATGTTAATCGGAGGTGCGTAGCATAGTTAGAATTTTTCGTGTAAACGCAAAGTTGAACAGTCCCTAGACAAGGCAAATGCCGCGCCGCAGCTATGGGGGTCGCGCTGCGCCAATGGGCGTGGCCTAGTGCCTGGGCAGTTTCAATTGTTCAAGTCTCAACCAAACTTCATTTAAATACAATTAACGAACCGAAAACACTTACAACACGTATCTTATATCGTTGGAAAAGTATTTTGACGAGTAATACAACTAAGCACATTTCATTAAACAAAAACATCATTTACAATAACTGAAATCTCGCCGAATGATCATTATTTAACGTTTTAAGCTCAAAAATGCAAATGGTGATTCGGGAATCCAATTTACACATACGATATGCCATTTCGAAGGTAATTAAACATACATTACAACTAAACACTTATAAACAACATCAACAAGCATTCAATGTATCAAAAGTTCGTTTTAAGTCTATCAAACCCTAACCAAAAATCATAAAATCAACAATCATGCTAACGAAGTTTTTCTAAATCAACCTACATACCAAAGTGAAGCCAGCGATGGTAGTAACACATTTATTACATGAACTTTAACATTTAAACAACATTTAATCATCCAAAACTCAAGATTAAACACACCCATTTCAAGTTCATGCTAGTTTATGCAAAATAACAAGATCGAGCAAATAAATCACATATTCATGCTAGACTCGAGCCATAGACACTAACTAACACCATTTCAAGTCTATAAAACGAATTTAGAGAAATCTAGAGTTTTTAGAAACTTTACCCCAAGTAGTGAAATTGGTACCAAAACGTAGAGGATGAAGAGAGGGTTTCAAAAGTACGATTCGTTTTGTTGTAAGCTTCCTAGATCCGAATTAGATGATGAATCTTTGTTGTTGGGGTTTGAGAGAAAAATGAAAGTATTAAGAAAGGGATAAGAGAGAAATGAGAGGATGAGAGGTGGGAGGTGATTGACTAGTCCCACTAGTTATCTCTTTGGCCAAATGGCAAAGTTAGTCCCCCGAGTTTGAAAGCGGGCGCGTGAATTAACCGAACGAATTATTTTAAAAACACAAATTAATGAGAGAGGTTATAATTAAATAATGAAAATATTAGGAACGTTATTTAACGAAAGGTACGAATGTAGATGACGAAAGGTATTATTAAAAAAAAAAAAGACGGGCGTTAAAATGAATTAACGGAAAAATGCCGGATGTTACAGCTTGAATCAACGAAAGAGGGGTTTTTAAGGTTCAACGACATCAACACTCCCGTCTGGTTACCGTGACAACCTGAATCGAGATGATGATCTCGAGAGGGTGGTTTATGGTTGAAGGTCGTCCGGTTGAGTCGGGTTGGTTGGCCATGAGGGAAAAATCCTTAGAGGAAAAAACCTTTGTTGTTGAGAGGATGAGAGTGAGTGGAGATAAGATAGAGAGAGAAAGATAAGATGGATGAGAAGTGATGATAACCCCTCTATTTATAAAGGAGAATTGGGGGTTTTAGGAGACTTGTGGCTTTTTCCTATGTCAAGCCTAAGTAGGAATGGCAATGGATCGGATATGGATCGAATGATGCCATATCCACATCCATATCCATTTAATTTTTATTCATCCATATCCATATCCATATCCGTTTAATCTCAGTTCATCCATCCATATCCATATCCGTTGGATTAAGCGGATTAATGGATATCCGTTGGATATTAAATTAAATGTTAATCTAACGACGCTTTTAATAATTAAATATTGATTATAACAAATGTTAATTCATAATCTTTATGTTTTTAGTTTATTACACATGTTTTTATTATAATTTTCACTGATCGGGACTTTAATTGAACAAAAGACGTTACAATATAGGTAAATATATGTTTAAACTAATATAAATGTGTAACATTTAACATTATTATTAATACTATCATAATTATAAGTTTCATAACCCTTAGTTTCGTTAATAGTTTACAATTTTGTAGGTTATATGTATATGTATGTCTATATTTAGATGCATATGCATGTATTTTAGTACATATATATGTATGTATTGATGTATTTCGGGTAGTACCGGATATATCCATGGATGATAAGTTATCATCCATATCCGATCCATAAAATATTTTGATCATCCATATCCATATCCATATCCATTTATCGCCCATTTACATCATCCATATCTATTATATATGGATCAAATCGGGTGGATATCCATGGATGAAACATCCATTGCCATCCCTAAGCCCAAGTGCAAGCTTAATGAGCAAACATAATGGGCTATGCACATCATCTGTAATGACCCGTCCTAATCCATAAGAATGAATACAATAACATATGATTACATCGCGAGGTATTTGACCTCTATATGATATATTTTTACAAACATTGCATTCTTTTTTAAAGACAAAATTTCATTACATCGAAAGTTGACAAATATGCATACCATTTCATAATATCCATCTATAAATGATTTAATCTATCATTTACTTAATCATAATCTTTACTAATTTCAATGACTTGAATGCAACGTCTTTTGAAATATGCCATGAATGACTCCAAGTAATATCTTTAAATTGAGAAAATGCACAGTGGAAGATTTCTTTCAATCCTGAGAATAAACATGCTTTAAAGTGTCAACCAAAAGGTTGGTGAGTTCATTAGTTTATCATAAACGATCATTTTCATCATTTTAATAGACCACAAGAATTTCATTTCCAGTTCTCATAATATACGTCCCATGCATAGAGACAAAAATCATTCATATGGTGAACACATGGTAACCGACATTAACAAGATGCATATAGAATATCCCCATCATTCCGGGACACCCATCGGACATGATAATTTCGAAGTACTAAAGCATTCCAAATTCCAGAATGGGGCTTGTTGGGCCCGATAGATCTATCTTTAGGATTCGCGTCAATTAGGGGGTCTATTCCCTAATTCTTAGGCTACCAAGCTAAAAGGGGCATATTCGGCTTCGATCCATTCAACCATATAATGTAGTTTCAATTACTTGTGTCTATTTCGTAAAACATTTATAAAAATTGCGCATGTATTCTCAGCCCAAAAATATAAAGGGTAAAAAGGTAAATGAAACTCACCATACTGTATTTCGTAGTAAAAATACATATAACATCATTGAATAAGTGCAAGGTTGGCCTCGGATTCACGATCCTATATTATATATATATATATATATATATATATATATATATATATATATATATATATATATATGTATATATATATATATATGTGTGTGTATATATATATATGTATATACACATATATATATACATATATATATACATATATACATATATATATATATATATATATATATATATATATATATATATATATATATATATATATATATATATATATATATATATGTGTGTGTGTGTGTGTGTATATATATATATATATATGTTGGTCAAAATTTGTCTAACAATTTAGTTTAGGTCATAGTGTATCACAATCCTAATGCTCGAGACTAATATGCAAAAGTCAACAAAATTCAATTTGACTTAAAATAATTTTCAAAAATCTATACATGATTAGTATATAGTTTAAATATCGTCGTTTTATATTTTTAAATATTTTTAAAAGATTTATTAGAGTAAATAATATAATTCATTTATTAATAAATAAATTTTATATTAAAATTTTTATAATAAAATATACTTGTATATATATTAAGTAATAAAATTTATAGAGTTCATTTAATATTATAACAATAATATGATAGGTATTATTAAAGTAATTTTATTACCCGTAGTAAAAATATGTTTGTATCACATATTTATTTGATAAAATAATATCTATGATAATAGTAAGTAAAAGTTATTTTATTTTGTAATAATAATTATTATTTTTCTACTAACAATAATAACAATATTTATATTTACAAAAATGGTATTATGATAATATGATAATTCTAATTATGATAACTTTAATATTTACGATACTTTTTAATATTAACTTTAAAATAATTATTTTATTTAAAATGATAATAATAATGATATTTTGTAATAACTATAACATTTCATTTAAAATGATAATTTTTGTTAAAATGATAGTTTTAATACTAACGATACTTTTAATAATAGTAATGATAAAATAATAAGAACGATAATTTTTTCTAAATCAATATCTTACAATATTTTAGTTTCATCATGATACTCATACTTATTATTTCCTAATCGATTCGTTTAATAACTTTTAATTGTCTTTTATAACGTGTTCATTTTAATGATAATAATAGTAATCATAAAAATTAAGTGTTACTAATATTCGTTTTAATAACAATAATACTAATAATGATAATTACTATAACATTATTAACGATAATACTAATAATTATTTTAATGATAATATAATAATAATAATAATAACAATAACAATAACCATTTTTAAATAATGATGTATATATATTAATAATGGTTATAATAATAATGATAATAATAATAATAATAATAATAATAATAATAATAATAATAATAATAATAATTAGATTATAATAATAATAATACTAATTATAACTTTAACGATAATAACGATAGTAATAATAATAAAAATAACAATTTTTAATGATAAACCCTTTTATTGATAAAGATAATAATAATAAGATAAAACTAGAATGACGATAATAACGACGATAATAATAATCATTTTTAATAATAAAACAAAAATTCGATTGACTATAACTTCAAATCCGTTCATTGAAACCATTCGATATCTAAAGGAAAAGTTCTTAATTTTTCACTAGCTTTCCAACGACATGCATATCTTATACCTTATCTCAACCGCATATGTAACTAATTCAGGATTCAACATAACCTAATTAAAGGCAATATCAAAAGTACAAACATGCATAATCCTATATACTCGAGCACTAGTCAGGGATACACTATTAGTATGTAAAAGCTAAGTTATGAGTGCTCACGTATCAATATTGAGATTCAATATTGCAGGAAAGGTACGTAGACGCAACGGAGATGATAAACACTAGATTGACCTCACGAACATACCCATGAACCATACCCATCACCTCCATAGCTATAACCCATAATTTCCTTAGCCCTAACCTACTCATAAAATCCATTTTGAAAACCCGTTTTAGATCATTCGAGCAGCACTCCGTCGTAGTATTTTATGTATAAATACTAATAATATCGCTCCTAATAATACTAATACTAATAATAATAAGATTAATATTCATAATCTTAATAATAATAACAATAATAATAATAATAATAATATTAATAATTATAAATATAAGTATAGAGAGATCGAGAGATTGAAATGAAATGAAAACTGAACCCGAAATCGTGAAATTTAAAGGATGTAAACCCACCTACCACCTCATGCGATCGCATAAGGTTTGTGAGAGGGACTCATGCGATCGCATGAGCCTCTCCTTCATCTAACTTCGCTCAACAAATTGTGCTGACACTTACATTACACATGATAGATTTATATGTTATTTAATATATATTATATTTAATCTTTAGAATTAATTAAATATTATATTATATTTACGTGCGTAGTAAAAATGTAATTTTTGTTCAAATGACTCGTACGTTGTCACTCGACTCATGTACCACTTTCAGTTTTTCGAGCACACTTTCGTACGTTTAGAAAACTAGCCTTTTACATTACGCGACGTGTACCTTTAATAATAATTTGACTTATTTATCAAAAATTTACTTTATGAAAATGTATCTTATAAAATTTAAGCGTCGTGGTCATTTGCTTCTATAAATCAGTGACTCGTTGTTTACCAAAATATATTATTTTTAATTGAGACATTTTATGATTAAGTTAAAATATATATATTTTTATTTAGAATCGTAAATTTGTACATAATAAATATATTTGAATTATTTTAACTAATGATATAATATTTAGTCTTTCAAAACCAAATATATTTCAAAGTTCGTTTTATATAATTTAACTCGTTTTATATAATAGTAGTTATTTTACCAATAATGTTTTTAATATGAAAACTAAATAGTCGGTTTATCGAGGGACACGAGTTAATCAAAGTAAGTACACTTTTGAAATTTCAACAGAAATGATTACTAACTTTTGACTAACTCTCATTAATGATATTTTTGTAAATCACTTTTACCAAATATTCTGAATGCCGTTAAAAAGAAAGGTTTTCTAAATCAAAGTGGACCTCTCAACAGAGACTCGCAATCTTACAATGTATCTGATAAATTAATCATTTAATATTATCTTCTAATTCCGTAGATAAACATATTGAAACAAATACCTTCATATAAAGTATTATACGTCTAATACTTTGCTAATATTTTTAAGTTATAATATATACACATATACATATATAATCATATTCGTTCATATAATGGTTCGTGAATCATTGGAATTTGGTCGCGGTTAAATGAGTGTATGAACACAGTTTAAAATTCTTGAGATTCAACTTACAAACTTTGCTTATCGTGTCGGGAATATATAAAGATTAAAGTTTAAATTTGGTCAGAAATTTCCGGGTTGTCACAGTACCTACCTGTTAAAGAAATTTCGTCCCGAAATTTGATTGGGATGGTCATGGCTGACAATAAGTATGTTTTCATGACGCATATAAGCTGAAGATTAGGGTTTTATCATCATTGAGTAATATGGATAAAATTATTTGATTTTGTGAAGAGTACGAGTGAAGCTATTACCAAAAGAGTGAAATGAGAAAGGTAAAGTTTCGTCATATCGTTTGACGTAGACAGGTTGATTTTCGAAGTTCAAGAGATATGGAGAAGATCTTAGTAATAAGATATGATTAAGGAAATTTAGGATCCGTTTTAAATGCGATCATCCATTTTGATTGCTCTGTCGGTTATTTTACTATAAATCCACTCCCTTCGTTTCCTTACAACTCACACCTTCTCTTCTTTCTCCCTCAGCTCATACTTTAAAGTATTTGTCAATATGCTCCATCCAGTTCTGATTCTTGATATACTCCTTACCTTCATATCTGTCATTCTTCTTTTTCATCTGCCGCCAGAAGAATCTATTTATTTTTACTATACCCTTGGGTTTATAGTATTTTTAGTTCTCCCGTGTCTTTATATTGCTATTTGCATCGATATATATGGTTTGTAATTTCTACATTCTTGTTGGGTTTTATATCTTCCCTTATACTTCGATGTCCCTGCTTCTGTCTTCTATAATCATTGTCATCCCCAGTTAATACTTTCTTTTATTTGCTGCGATTTATACCCCAATTTCTGTTTCGGAGCTTTGTCCTTTCGTTTCTTCTTCTTGCAATTAAGCACCGCTTATAATGGTACAAAATTCGCAGATATGAATTTCAAAATGAACATTGTTAATATTCTAGGAAGGAAATTGTAATGGCACAATCTTGACTTGTCAAATTACCAGAATACCTCGGAAAAGGCCGAATCATCAAGAAATATTTTCTTGATATTTTAGAGGTTAAATAGAATACAAGAGTCGTATATCATGGCACATGATAATGTTATGATCTGTGAATCATCACGTTCCATTTAGAAACTCAGCATGAATTACCGTAATATAATCACGTTGATCAAGTATCATTATATTAACTCATGCTTCAGCTCCCAACACTACTTTAAAAAAAATATTCCTATTTTAAACTCTAATGTTTCAGAATTTAGAAACTAAAATAGTTTCTTTTATGATGTAATACAGATAGCGCGAAGAGGTAAATAATTTCAGATAAGAATAATTAAGAAAATATCTTCAGAAGTATGGAGGATATTTATAATGAAAGATACGATGATATCTTAGAATTTCTAATATCAGAGGATGATGAAGAATATTGTTCGCAGGGGTTTAGAGTCAGGAGCAAGGTATTCGTTAATGACTTCAGCAGGTACTGAATCATTTGGATCCTTTGAAGTTAGGTTCAGTCTTTGTGATTTGTCCACAGCCTCCTTCATACTTTGCTCAATCCGTTTTCCAGTTCCAACTTCTCTTTTTCTGCGCTTTGCCAGTATACTATTCATCATCATCAAACTTTTTACTGTTAAGGTCATTTTATAGTTTTTGCTGCTTCATCAACATTTCGAGAACTATTCCGCAGTTCAGGGTGTTTTTTTTTTCTTTCCAGAAACTTCACATTCAAGTATGTAAGTCCAGGAGATAGACGTTATATGTACACATATAACTGTTAGCGTAGACATGCTGCGAGATTTTAAAATACTGATTGCTGATTCCCGATGATTCGTATGACAATTTTTGTTACAAGATGCGAATGAGTACATAATGGGATTTTGATAAATATAATGATTCTTCGGAAGGTCAAAGATCAGTGAAGTTGTGAATAAGTTTATTGCTAATGTGGTGGAGTATGAAAGGTTCTCCAGTAACAAAAGGGTAATCATATATATCAAGATTATGATAAGGCTACTCCGAATGAAAAATCGAAGTTGTCTTGTTGGAGCTGTGATAAAATTTGCTACTTTGAAAAGGAATTGCAAAGTTATTTTTACTAATAAATGTCAAAGGATCTGACACAGATATGTGTTGAATTATGTCTTTGGTTTCGAGAGCTTTTTTTCTTTAAGTACATAGCTGTGGTTAATATGTGGTTGGATCATTATCTCGATTGCTCATTATTTGAAGTGTCTTCAGAAATTTTCGAAGGATTTAAACACAGATTGTAATCGTTAGTATACATTTGATGTTCTAACACAGTTTTGAAGTCAAAGTATAGCTTTGAAAGATGTAGAAATCTAAAAGTGATGGTACCGGTTATATCTAGAATTGAATTCTGAGATTTCAAAATCAGAATATGTAATTGGGTTTGAATTAGTATTGTTGTTTTGATTGTTATGAAGGAATGTATATTATTGTGAAAGTAGGAAGTACAGTTGATAATTTGCTTAATCAGATTCGAAGAATGTAACATATTAATTGTGAATATATATATATATCTCTCGGGTATTACCTACCCATTAAAAAAATTTCACAATTAATATTTTGTACATAAGAATTTTATTACAATCTTTATGAAAATATATATGTATATATTCTCCTCAGATGTAACATAGATTTTAATGAGTTAATACTAAATTAAACTCATTCAATTTACGATTGGAACTAGAATTGAATAATCTCTTGAAGGCTTTAGAGATTACATAAGTGTTTCTTCAATAATATTGAAATTATGAATCAATACTTCGTTATTTGTTGAGGCGTGATGTTGGTTTTTTTTTGTTAAATTCTTGTGAACTTCGCAAAGTACGAATGATGGTATCTGAAAAGTTTCGGTTACATCGACGATGAAGGTGTAAAATCAAATATATCCTTGATTTATTAGGAATTGGAATTTGTTGAATTGAGACAGAGATTGAAGTTAACGATGGTTAAGTCGCGGGCGAAGGACGTACATTATTGCATATTTGTAATATGAATTAACCGAGTAGTTAAGATTCACACACAATAGCTTAGCACGGAAAGACTTATTTTTATTTCAAAATATATATATATATAAAATATACATATAATTTCTTCAGAGGGAATGAGTTAATTCTTCATAACTCGTTGATACAATATACGCGTTATTGATTCATAATGATGTCCACAGTGATTCTTGAGCTGACGGGGTTTGTAATGTTATAGGTGTTGTTGATTCCGATGTTGACTGTACTGACGATGCTGGTGACGCTGACGGTACTGTTGATGCTATTGGTAAAACAAGTTTAGCTTGTTAATCACACACCATTTTTGTCAGAGTTTCTACTCTTCCTTCTATCATTTTGGTTCGCTTAACTGATTTATGATTAAGGCTAGATTAGATAATCTCTAAACTTTAGAAATTACATAATTGTCGTAGAATGTTTCTTCGATGAAGTTATGAATCATCACTTCATCATGTGTTGCTGTTGGTATTCCTTGGTATCTGACGTCTATGCTCGTGGGACAGATTGTAAAGTTGAGGTCTACGACACGGTTGTGGTTGGGGGTGGTAATGGTACTGTTGGCATTGATGATGGTGGTACTGGTTATGCTGCTGGTGCTGCTGCTGGTGTTTGTAACCTTTGTACCATATTCTCCAAAGCCACTACCCGAGCGCGAAGCTCGTTGACTTCTTCTATTACACCAGGGTGATTGTCGGTTCGGACGAGCGGATAAATAAAATCTAAAATTTGATGTAATATATAATCGTGACGAGATACTCTGGAAATGAGAGAGAAAATGGTGTTTCGGACAGGTTCGCCGGTAAGTGCTTCAGGTTCTTCGTCAAGAGGACAATGTGGTGGATGGAAGGGATCACCTTCTTCTTGTCTCCAATGATTGAGGAGGCTACGAACCCATCCCCAATTCATCCAGAATAGATGATGACTGATTGGTTGATCCATTCCGGTCACACTGCTTCCGGAGCTTGAGTGGGATTCCATATCGGAATTCGAGGGACTTGAACTAATGACGTATTCCATTTCGTTCGATTGAATAAAGGATTTTTCGATATGAAATAATTTTCCAGCTATCGGGTGGTATTCTAATTACATAGAATATCTATATATATAGAGCAAAAGGTTTCGTAGATTACGGAGGAATTTACGGAATATGTCAGGTAAAGTTTACAGTAATAGATACGATAAGATATGATTTAGCAGATACGCTAAGATATGAATTTTGTCTATACACTATTCATGCAATCAATGCAGCAAGACGTGTCTAGACTAAGAATGATAAGCAGGTAATTTTCCGACAAAAATGATAAGCAAAACTTTTGACAATGCAGATACGGTCGAAGTCCAGACTCACTAATGCATCCTAACGACTATCAGTTAGACACATTAATGCAGACCTGGTTCGCTAAGACCACCGCTCTGATACCACATGTAATGACCCGTCCTAATCCATAAGAACGAATACAATAACATATGATTACATCGCGAGGTATTTGACCTCTATATGATACATTTTTACAAGCATTGCATTCTTTTTGAAAGACAAACTTTCATTACATCGAAAGTTGACAAATATGCATACCATTTCATAATATCCATCTATAAATGATTTAATCTGTCATTTACTTAATCATAATCTTTACTAAATTTAACGACTTGAATGCAACGTCTTTTGAAATATGACATGAATGACTCCAAGTAATATCTTTAAATTGAGCAAATGCACCAGCGGAAGATTTCTTTCAATCCTGAGAATAAACATGCTTTAAAGTGTCAACCAAAAGGTTGGTGAGTTCATTAGTTTATCATAAACGATCATTTTCATCATTTTAATAGACCACAAGAATTTCATTTCCAGTTCTCATAATATACGTTCCATGCATAGAGACAAAAATCATTCATATGGTGAACACCTGGTAACCGACATTAACAAGATGTATATAGAATATCCCCATCATTCCGGGACACCCATCGTACATGATAATTTCGAAGTACCAAAGCATTCCAAATTCCAGAATGGGGCTTGTTGGGCCCGATAGATCTATCTTTAGGATTCGCGTCAATTAGGGGGTATGTTCCCTAATTCTTAGGCTACCAAGTTAAAATGGGCATATTCGGCTTCGATCCATTCAACCATATAATGTAGTTTCAATTACTTGTATCTATTTCATAAAACATTTATAAAAATTGCGCATGTATTCTCAGCCCAAAAATATAAAGGGTAAAAAGGCAAATGAAACTCACCATACTGTATTTCGTAGTAAAAATACATATAACATCATTGAACAAGTGCAAGGTTGGCCTCAGATTCACGAACCTATATTAATTATATATATATATATATATATATATATATATATATATATATATATATATATATATATATATATATATATATATATATATGTTGGTCAAAATTTGTCTAACAATTTAGTTTAGGTCATAGTGTATCACAATCCTAATGCTCGAGACTAATATGCAAAAGTCAACAAAATTCAATTTGACTTAAAATAATTTTCAAAAATCTATACATGATTAGTATATAGTTTAAATATCGTCGTTTTATATTTTTAAATATTTTTAAAATATTTATTAGAGAAAATAATATAATTCATTTATTAATAAATAAATTTTATATTAAAATTTTTATAATAAAATATACTTGTATATATATTAAGTAATAAAATTTATAGAGTTCATTTAATATTATAACAATAATATGATAGGTATTATTAAAGTAATTTTATTACCCGTAGTAAAAATATGTTTGTATCACATATTTATTTCATAAAATAATATCTATGATAATAGTAAGTAAAAGTTATTTTATTTTGTATTAATAATTATTATTTTTCTACTAATAATAATAACAATATTTATATTTACGAAAAATGGTATTATGATAATATAATAATTATAATTATGATAGCTTTAATATTTACGATACTTTTTAATATTAAGTTTAAAATAATAATTTTATTTAAAATGATAATAATAATGATATTTTGTAATAACTATAACATTTCATTTAAAATGATAATTTTTGTTAAAATGATAGTTTTAATACTAACGATACTTTTAATAATAGTAATGATAAAATAATAAGAACGATAATTTTGTCTAAATTAATATCTTATAATATTTTAGTTTCATCATGATACTCATACTTATTATTTCCTAATCGATTCGTTTAATAACTTTTAATTGTCTTTTATAACGTGTTCATTTTAATGATAATAATAGTAATCATAAAAATTAAGTGTTACTAATATTAGTTTTAATAACAATAATACTAATAATGATAATTACTATAACATTATTAACGATAATACTAATAATTATTTTAATGATAATATAATAATAATAATAATAACAATAACAATAACCATTTTTAAATAATGATGTATATATATTAATAATGATTATAATAATAATAATAATAATAATAATAATAATAATAATAATAATAATAATAATACTAATTATAACTTTAACGATAATAAAGATAGTAATAATAATAAAAATAACAATTTTTAATGATAAACACTTTTATTGATAAAGATAATAATAATAAGATAAAACTAGAATGACGATAATAACGACGATAATATAATCATTTTTAATAATAAAACAAAAATTCGATTGACTATAACTTCAAATCCGTTCATTGAAACCATTCGATATCTAAAGGAAAAGTTCTTAATTTTTCGCTAGCTTTCCAACGACATGCATATCTTATACATTATCTCAACCACATATGTAACTAATTCAGGATTCTACATAACCTAACTAAAGGCACTATCAAAAGTACAAACATGCATAATCCTATATACTCGAGCACTAGTCAGGGATACACTATTAGTATGTAAAAGCTAAGTTATGAGTGCTCACGTATCAATATTGAGATTCAATATTGCAGGAAAGGTACGTAGACGCAACGGAGATGATAAACACTAGATTGACCTCACGAGCATACCCATGAACCATACCCATCACCTCCATAGGTATAATGTGATGCCCCGTACAAAACCATTGTGTACGAATCATCAATAACAGGATCATTACAAGGTTAAGTACTATATTCTGTAATTAAAGAAGTTGCATTCATGATAAAAAGGTGATGTCATAACCGACATCAAATGTTTTACATTTCAAAAGCATGCTTCACTAAGTAGAAGCAAATAAATAAGTGTACGTGACCCCAAAGGTCGTTACATAACATAGTTTCAAAAGTAAATAAGTTTGAATGCAAGATAAGTAGTCATGCGATAACAACTCTAAGCAGCGGGTTCTACAGCACGACAAGTAAGACAGCGGAAGCAACCTCAAGCACCTGAGAAATACATGCTTAAAAACGTCAACACAACGGTTGGTGAGCTATAGTTTAAGTATAACAGTATGTAAGGTAGGCCACGAGATTTCAGTGCTACAAAGAGCGTTTCAAAACAGTATGATAAAGTATATGTTAACCGTGGGCACTTGGTAACTAACTTAACGTTTAAAATACCCCCTGAAAGTACACTTGGCGAGTGCGTATGTTTACGAAGTATTAAACACTCGTTGACTGCTAGCGCGACTAGCCCAAGTGGGGATGTCAAACCCTATGGATCCATATCTAAGATTCGCCTTCACGGTTCATAAACCAATGATTAAACGTTACCGAGCTAAAGGGAATCTTTATGCCGTTGTATAACCCACACATATATAAGTTTAAGTACTCGTGCCTAGTATGTAAAACATAAAATCCGCATGTATTCTCAGTTCCCAAAATAAGTTAAAGTAAAAAGGGAATGCTATAACTCACAATGATATGTAGCGGTAAAGTAGTAGTCGGGAAAGGTGTGCAAGTAAATGGTCCGAAGTCCTCAACCTAAGTCAAATAGTACTAAATCAATAAATCGTATTAATAGGTTTAAAAGTATGTATTTAAGGTCTTAAGGGTCATCATCATTCATCATCAAACACAAGGCGTAAAGTAAGTTTCGTTTATGAAAGTAGTTTTCAACAAAGTCTGACTTCAGTCAGTCACCACGGCCTCTACCCTTACTGAATTAAGGTGAGACCAGTGGCCATGGCTCCGTCTATGAGTCCCTTAAGTGTGGCAAAATTTACAGAAGCAAACTCGTCTTGGTTTGACCGTGGCGACGGTCTAAGTGCGAGTAGGTCAGAAATTTCTGCACAACGTTAAAGGACATAGTAACGATCGGAGGGCCATAAATCCTAAACCGTAACTCGGATTAAGACGAGTCCTATATGAAAAGTTATCTACACGAACTGAGCTATCTTAAAATCAAGGTTACAGTAGCCCAGGTGTACTGGTCTGTTACAGAAACCAGAAAAACAGAAACTGTACACAGAAAACAGAAAAGTAAATGGACATAGTGACGCTCGGAGGGCCGTAGACTCTAAACCGTAACTCGGATTAAGACAAGTCTTATATGAAAAGTTATCTACTCGAAAAGTTCTATCTAAAAATCAAGGTTAGAACAGCCCAGGTCTACTGTTCTGTTCCAGAAGCATCAGGTCAGTAGGTTTTGGACAGAACAGTGAGTTTAAAAGGGTTCCGGTGGTCTTGGTGCTTGATGTTCATCATGGTTCTCATCCTTGTTGCATATAGCTTCAAGTGTACAACTCATTGATGTATCTACATAATCTTAACCAAGTCTTGACCATCATAACCCTAGTGCAAGTCTAAGACATGAAGCACAACTCACTTAAAAGTTGTATGAAGTTTGATGAACCAAAGTTGCATCAAAGTCTTAGATCTAACACATACATGGACTTTAAAGCTAATAACAAGTTACAAACTTGAAAGTAAACTAACTAATCAAGATCATAAGTAGTAGAACATAGTTCTTAGTTTGATCTTGAAGATCCAAGACTCAAAAGTCTAGATCCAAAGTTACATTTAAAGAAAACTAGTTTGTGTGTTCTTGAACTTTCAAAGTTAACTTAATTTGTTCAAGAGATATGAGATCAAGACTAACTTGTAGTACTTGACCATATAAACTAACTACATGAAATTAAAGTGTATAAAATAAAGAAACAAGTTAATTAAACAAGTAATTAGTTCAAGGATTGCTCATACTTTAAAGATTCAACCAAAGTTGATCTTTAAGTAAAGTAAACTTTAAGTTTACTTCCATGACTTACAAGTATGATTTCAACAACAATGAACTTATATCTCTTGAAACAATATATGTAGAACCTAAACTAGAGAGTTTAGTTCTTGATTGTTCTTGTTAAAACAAGATAAAAGATGAATCAAACTAGAAAGTTAGATTCTTGAAACATGTAAGTAAATAACAACAATTAACAAGACAAGTAACATTAACAACAAAGAACAACAAATGATGATGCTGATTTGCATGTATGTATAAGGTTTTAAGAAGAAAAGAAGAAGAGAAAAAATGTTCTTGTTACTTACAAAAATGTAGAAGAATATGAGAGAAAGTTTGAGAGAAAAGTGAGTGTGTGTGTGTGTGTGTAAATGAAAGAGTAATATGAATACAAGTGAGTATGTAGTGTAAAAAAAATCAAATCACCACTAAATGGCCCCAAGGGATTCGGCATTCTGCAGCAAAAACAAGGGGGAAGGCTAATGTTTAATGGCTCTTCATGTGTAAAAGCTTAAAAGTTGGATAATGAGGATGCATGCATGGGAAGTGTATGTTAACTAGATTCCTTCATGTATTAACTAACTAGTTACACTCCTAATTGATACTTACACATGAAAGAGTGGGCTAGTCAAGTCCATTTAAAAGGTAGGGTGGGCTTACAAGTCTTAATTCATGAGTCCATTAACTTAAAACAAGCCCAAGTTCCAATTATAACAAGTTAAGCCAAATAAAGCCCAAGTTACTAACTAATTGCCTTAGTTAAATAAAATGATTAATAAATTTAATCATGAATGTAAATAATATCTAAAAATATTATTCGTGAAAGTTCCGAGTGTCACAAAGACGTTTCGGGCCCTTAAAAGTCAAGTACGGGCAATCATGGCAACATGTAAATGTAATAACGTACATTCGTTTATACACGCGTATTAATAATAGTAATTATTAATAAATAAATGTTGGAAATTCCAGGGTCGTTACATTACCCACCTGTTAAAGAAAATTTCGTCCCGAAATTTAAGCTGAGGTAGATGGAGGAGTCGGGAAAAGGTGAGGATACTTTCGCATCATTTGATCCTCTCGTTCCCAAGTAAACTCAGGTCCTCGTTTGGCATTCCATCGTACCCGTACAATCGGAATCTTGTTGCGTTTCAAAGTTTTGATCTCACGATCCATAATTTCAACAGGTTCTTCCACAAAGTGGAGTTTGTCGCCAATAGTAAGTTCTTCCAATGGTATGATAAGTTCAGGTGCAGCAAGACACTTCTTCAAGTTTGACACATGGAAGGTAGGATGAACTGAGCTCAATTGTGCTGGTAGATCCAAACGGTATGCAACGGGTCCAACACGTTCCAATATTTCAAAAGGACCAATGTATCGTGGGTTTAACTTTCCACGTTTTCCAAAACGTATCACACCCTTCCAAGGTGCAACCTTCAACATTACACGATCACCAACGTTGAATTCAAAGTCTTTACGTTTAAGATCGGCATAACTCTTTTGGCGATCACGGGCAGTCTTAAGTCTAGCTTGGATCTGAGCAATCTTCTCCGTGGTTTCGTGGACTACCTCGGGTCCGGTGATTTGCTTTTCGCCTACTTCGGCCCAACAAATAGGAGATCGGCACTTACGACCATACAATGCTTCAAAAGGTGCAGCATTAATGCTAGAGTGATAACTGTTGTTGTACGAGAATTCGGCGAGTGGAAAATGCCTTTCCCAGGCCTTCCAAAAATCAATGACACATGCACGCAGCATGTCCTCCAAGGTCTGAATCGTTCATTCACTTTGCCCATCAGTCTGAGGATGATAAGCAGTACTCATGTCAAGACGAGTTCCCATGGCTTCTTGCAAAGAACGCCAAAATCTGGAAGCAAAACGGGGATCGCGATCGGAGATGATCGATAAAGGTACACCATGATGAGATACAACCTCTTTGATGTACAGCTGAGCAAGTCTTTCCATTGTATCAGTTTCCTTCATCGCTAGGAAGTGTGCAGATTTGGTGAGGCGGTCAACAATAACCCAAATAGTATCGCATCCGCCCACCGTCTTCGGCAGCTTAGTAATGAAATCCATTGTGATCCTTTCCCACTTCCATTGTGGGATTTCCGGCTGTTGAAGTAACCCAGAAGGTCTCTGATGTTCGGCCTTAACTTTCGAACAAGTCAAACACTTCCCAACATAAGTTGCAACGTCCTTCTTAAGATTCGGCCACCAATACTGTTCTTTAAGGTCGTGGCACATTTTACCCGCTCCAGGATGAATCGAATATCTCGATTTGTGTGCTTCATCAAGTATCAGGTTTCGTAGATCTCCATAAAGAGGTACCCAAATTCTTCCGGCATAACATCGGAGTCCAGACTCCCTAACCTCGAATCGAGAGACAAGTATGTTCAAATGTTCGTGAGATATGTTCTCCTCTTTGAGAGCCTCATCTTGGGCTACTCTGATCTGGCTGTTGAGGTTCGAATGGATGGTGATGTTCAGAGCCCTAACACGGAGAGGTGCCGTCCTCTCCTTTCGGCTTAAAGCGTCAGCTACAACATTGGCCTTGCCAGGGTGATAACGGAGTTCACAATCGTAGTCGTTGAGCGTCTCGATCCATCGATGCTGTCTCATATTCAGTTGCTTCTGATCAAAGATGTGCTGGAGACTCTTGTGGTCGGTGAAGATAGTGCTCTTAGTTCCATACAAATAATGTCTCCACAATTTGAGTGCAAAGACAACGGCTCCAAGTTCAAGATAATGTGTAGTGTAGTTCCGCTCGTGAATCTTCAATTGGTGGGAGGCATAGGCAATAACCTTTGATCGTTGCATCAGTACACAACCAAAACCACTCTTCGATGCATCGCAATAAACAACAAAGTCATCACTGCCTTCAGGAAGTGATAGGATAGGTGCGGATGTTAACTTCTTCTTCAAAGTTTGGAATGCTGATTCGTGTGCGGGTTCCCAAATGAACTTCTTGCCCTTGTGAGTCAGTGCGGTCAAAGGACGCGCAATCAGAGAAAATCCTTCGATAAACCTTCGATAATAACCGGCGAGACCTAGGAATTGGCGAATATGCGTTGGAGTAGTGGGGGTCTCCCACTTGCTGATGGCTTCAATCTTGGCGGGATCAACTTTGATACCCTGGTCGCTCACAACATGACCCAAAAACTGTACTTCCTTCAACTAAAATTCGCACTTGGAGAATTTGGCGTAAAGTTTCTCTTGTCTTAAGAGTTCAAGCACTAATCGGAGGTGTTGCTCATGTTCTTCTTCACTCTTAGAGTAGATGAGGATATCATCTATGAAGACGATAACAAACTTGTCCAAGTAAGGCTTGCAGACACGATTCATGAGGTCCATGAACACGGAAGGTGCATTTGTCAAACCGAATGGCATCACGAGAAACTCATAATGACCATAACGGGTTCTGAATGCAGTTTTCATCACGTCACTTTCCTTCACCCTCAACTGGTGATAACCGGATCGCAAATCGATCTTTGAGTAGACACTCGATCCTTGTAGTTGGTCAAAAAGATCGTCAATTCGTGGAAGAGGATACCGATTCTTAATAGTCAGTTTGTTGAGTTCACGGTAGTCGATACACATACGAAAGGATCCATCCTTCTTCTTCACAAACAGAACAGGTGCGCCCCAATGCGAGAAACTTGGTTGGATAAATCCTCGGTCAAGTAGCTCTTGTAGTTGACTCTGTAATTCTTGCATCCCGGAAGGTGCAAGTCTATAAGGTGCGCGAGCTACAGGTGCAGCTCCTGGCACTAAGTCAATCTGAAACTCTACAGCTCTCTGCGGCGGCAATCCAGGCAATTCCTCTGGGAAGACATCGGAAAATTCGTTCACAATTCGAACGTCGTTCACGCTCTTCATCTCAGTTTCTACCGCTTTTACATGTGCTAGGACAGCAAAGCGTCCCTTCTTCATAATCTTTTGCGCTTTCACGCAACTAATGAGGTTCAACTTCGAGGTACATCTCTCTCCATAGATAACCAGTGGTTCGCCATCTCCTTGTGGTATGCGAAGTGCTTTATCTCCACAGATAACATCGGCCTTTATCTTGCTCAACCAATCCATACCGACGATCACGTCAAAACTTCCCAGTTTGATAGGTATCAAATCAATTTCGAAATCTGCACCAGCTATGTTGATAATAGCTCCACGACTAATATGGTCAACCTTTTCAAGTTTTCCATTGGCGACCTCGACAAGCATACTCTATTTTAACGGGACTAATGACCGATTAATCTTATCGCAAAAACGTCTACATACATAACTTCTATCCGCACCAGTATCAAACAAGACAGAAGCTAAAAGATTGTTGATTGTGAATATACCTGTCACCAAGTCGGGGTTATCGCGTGCATCCCTTGCATTAACATTAAAAGCTCTAGCACGCGGTGGTCCGCCATCCTTTCGTTTGTTCGGGCACTCGTTTCTGAAATGGCCCGTCTGCCCGCATTCGTAACACTTTTTCGGCCCGTTGGTGTTCGGCCTCCCTGTCATCGTGGTAGTCTTGCAGTCTCTACCGATATGCCCGATCTTCTTGCACTTCTCACAAACAGCATTACAATACCCGGTGTGGTGCTTGTAGCACCTCTTGCATTGTGGTAGTATGCCCTTGTAGTTCGGGTTGGAGTTGTTGTTGTTGGGGTTGGGGTTGTTGTTGTTTTGCCTAAACCCTTCATGTCGCTTCGCTGGGTTTTGATCATAGTTTCTACCCCTGTTGTTGTTATTGTTGTTGTGGTTGTTGTGGTTGTTATCCCATTTCCTCTTTTCGCTACTACCAGCTTCAAACTTAGCCTTCTCCGGCTCATCAATAAGGATCTGATTCATGAGAGTATGCGCCATGCGCATTGCTTCGGGAACATTCGGTGGTTTGGATGAGGTGACATTTCCTTTGATGGACTTAGGAAGTCCCGAGAAGTATTTCTCCATGCGCTTGAATTCGGGGGTGACCATGGTCGGACACATAAGTGCCATCTCCAAAAACCTACGGTTGTAACTGTTAAGGTCGTTCCCTACGGCCTTTAACTGCATAAATTCGATTTCCATCTTCTGAATTTCGGTTCTTGGACAATACTCATCAATCATAGCACACTTAAACTCTTCCCAAGGCGTAGCATACGCCTCATCAATCCCTTTTGCTTGAGCTAACGTGTTCCACCACGTTAGCGCGCCGTCAGATAGCGTGCAAGATGCAAATTTGGTCTTATTATCCTCCGAACAGTTGCTAACTCGGAATACTGATTCAAGTTTCTCGAACCATCTGGTGAGACCAACTGGTCCCTCGGTGCCGCTGAAGTTATGCGGTTTGTAGCTCTGGAATTCCTTGTATGTACACCCATTTCGAACGGGTGGAATAACTGGTGGTGGTGGCGGTGGAGCTTGGAGATTTCTTTCTGCTAGGGCTGCAGCGACCCGTTCGCTGATCATGTCCTCAATCTGGGCGGCGGTAGGTGTGGTTCTTCCGTTAGCCATGGTATTCTAAACAAAAATTTTGACCCAAGTCAAAATCCAGCATGCAAGTAGTAATAATACAGTATATAGTGACCAATCATGGAATCAAACATCACATGTTATTAAATAATGCATCTAGGTACAAATACCACAGAATCATCGTACAGCAATGTAAATAGAACATCGTGCAAGAATTAAATAACGCAAAGTTCCATTCATTAATAATAATAAGTTTCATACATCTGAATAAGTTCGTACAATACATATGAAATACATGAAACTATATCTAGATTACATCATGAAATCTAAATACAAAGCCCTACGGTGAAGGTGGGTGAACTGCTCCTCGAGCCAACTGCTCCTCGAGCTCAGTGACTCGAGCTCGGAGAGTCTCAATCTCCCTCATCAGTTCCTCGTTAGAGGGAGCTGGTGGGGCAGGCGGTGCAGGTGGGGCGGGTGGTGCCGGTGGTGCTGATGTAGATGGTCCGGCTCCGGATGTAGACGGTACGTCCCTAGATGTAAGTGGTCCGTATCTAAATCTAGGTGGTACGGTTCCAGGAATAGTCAATACATAACGGGGAACCTTACGTATCTGTGGGTCGGCAGGGTATGGCACAACTCGTTTACGAGCAGTAACCCTACGTCGATGGACAAAAGCATCAGTAAAAGCACGACCTCCATTCACCCCTGGAATGACGGTGTCGTCGGAACGGTACCGCTTCTTCGGCGGGGTGGAGGGTGCCTGAATAGGTCTATCAGCAGGATCATCATCATCGCTGGAGTCGTCTGATGATGAAGAATCGGCGGATGATGAGTCATCCGAATCGTGTGGTGGTGACACTGGTGGCTGAGCTGGTAATCCGAAGCGTCCGAAGACGGCCAACATCTGTCGGTGTCTGCCTGGTTGAATCACGACTAAACGTCCGTCGGGAGTGCGTCGGCAAGGCGTGCGCATGTGGTTACGAAACGGCCCTTCCCCGAACTCCGCGGGGATCTCAATACCACCAATGCGGGGATGTGACCTCGAGGGTCCGGGAGCAGAAACTGGGGCAGGTGCACTAGTGCCATCTCCGGAAGTGGAAGCGCCGGGATCACTAGTGGGTGTCGGGGCCGGTGTATCGGCAGTAGCAGCAGCAGGTGTAGCAGTAGGTAGGGTGACGGGGTCTGAGTCTGTACTGTCCGAAATGCCAGCAGGTGGAACATCCGACATCTGAACAAGGAAAAATAAATTTTCCATGTCAGTATGTCATAAAGCAAGCAAATAATAGGCCAACAGTTTAAATCATGTATAACAATAAGTAGCATGGCAATATCAGTAATCGTACGAAACTAGCATGCAATCGAAAGCAAGTAATAGCATGCAGTAGTGAAATCACGTAGTAGCACACGGCATATAGCAGTAACAGTAAGCAGCAGCATGCAGTAAGTTCAGCAGAAACACGTAAACTAGCAAGTTGTAGATTAGTCCTATTAGTGAATCCTACTCGGGTCGGTCTTAGACTCACTAATGCAACCTAATTCCCTACAACCAATGCTCTAATACCAAATGTGATGCCCCGTACAAAACCATCGTGTACGAATCATCAACAACAGGATCATTACAAGGTTAAGTACTATATGCTGTAATTAAAGAAGTTGCATTCATGATAAAAAGGTGATGTCATAACCGACATCAAATGTTTTACATTTCAAAAGCATGCTTCACTAAGTAGAAGCAAATAAATAAGTGTACGTGACCCCAAAGGTCGTTACATAACATAGTTTCAAAAGTAAATAAGTTTGAATGCAAGATAAGTAGTCATGCGATAACAACTCTAAGCAGCGGGTTCTACAGCACGACAAGTAAGACAGCGGAAGCAACCTCAAGCACCTGAGAAATACATGCTTAAAAACGTCAACACAACGGTTGGTGAGCTATAGTTTAAGTATAACAGTATGTAAGGTAGGCCACGAGATTTCAGTGCTACAAAGAGCGTTTCAAAACAGTATGATAAAGTATATGTTAACCGTGGGCACTTGGTAACTAACTTAACGTTTAAAATACCCCCTGAAAGTACACTTGGCGAGTGCGTATGTTTACGAAGTATTAAACACTCGTTGACTGCTAGCGCGACTAGCCCGAGTGGGGATGTCAAACCCTATGGATCCATATCTAAGATTCGCGTTCACGGTTCATAAACCAATGATTAAACGTTACCGAGCTAAAGGGAATATTTATGCCGTTGTATAACCCACACATATATAAGTTTAAGTACTCGTGCCTAGTATGTAAAACATAAAATCCGCATGTATTCTCAGTTCCCAAAATAAGTTAAAGTAAAAAGGGAATGCTATAACTCACAATGATATGTAGCGGTAAAGTAGTAGTCGGGAAAGGTGTGCAAGTAAATGGTCCGAAGTCCTCAACCTAAGTCAAATAGTACTAAATTAGTAAATCGTCTTAATAGGTTTAAAAGTATGTATTTAAGGTCTTAAGGGTCATCATCATTCATCATCAAACACAAGGCGTAAAGTAAGTTTCGTTTATGAAAGTAGTTTTCAACAAAGTCTGACTTCAGTCAGTCACCACGGCCTCTACCCTTACTGAATTAAGGTGAGACCAGTGGCCATGGCTCCGTCTATGAGTCCCTTAAGTGTGGTAAAATTTACATAAGCAAACTCGTCTTGGTTTGACCGTGGCGACGGTCTAAGTGCGAGTAGGTCAGAAATTTCTGCACAACGTTAAAGGACATAGTAACGATCGGAGGGCCATAAATCCTAAACCGTAACTCGGATTAAGACGAGTCCTATATGAAAAGTTATCTACACGAACTGAGCTATCTGAAAATCAAGGTTACAGTAGCCCAGGTATACTGGTCTGTTACAGAAACCAGAAAAACAGAAACTGTACACAGAAAACAGAAAAGTAAATGGACATAGTGACGCTCGGAGGGCCGTAGACTCTAAACCGTAACTCGGATTAAGACAAGTCTTATATGAAAAGTTATCTACTCGAAAAGTTCTATCTAAAAATCAAGGTTAGAACAGCCCAGGTCTACTGGTCTGTTCCAGAAGCATCAGGTCAGTAGGTTTTGGACAGAACAGTGAGTTTAAAAGGGTTCCGGTGGTCTTGGTGCTTGATGTTCATCATGGTTCTCATCCTTGTTGCATATAGCTTCAAGTGTACAACTCATTGATGTATCTACATCATCTTAACCAAGTCTTGACCATCATAACCCTAGTGCAAGTCTAAGACATGAAGCACAACTCACTTAAGAGTTGTATGAAGTTTGATGAACCAAAGTTGCATCAAAGTCTTAGATCTAACACATACATGGACTTTAAAGCTAATAACAAGTTACAAACTTGAAAGTAAACTAACTAATCAATATCATAAGTAGTAGAACATAGTTCTTAGTTTGATCTTGAAGATCCAAGACTCAAAAGTCTAGATCCAAAGTTACATTTAAAGAAAACTAGTTTGTGTGTTCTTGAACTTTCAAAGTTAACTTAATTTGTTCAAGAGATATGAGATCAAGACTAACTTGTAGTACTTGACCATATAAACTAACTACATGAAATTAAAGTGTATAAAATAAAGAAACAAGTTAATTAAACAAGTAATTAGTTCAAGGGTTGCTCATACTTTAAAGATTCAACCAAAGTTGATCTTTAAGTAAAGTAAACTTTAAGTTTACTTCCATGACTTACAAGTATGATTTCAACAACAATGAACTTATATCTCTTGAAACAATATATGTAGAACCTAAACTAGAGAGTTTAGTTCTTGATTGTTCTTGTTAAAACAAGATAAAAGATGAATCAAACTAGAAAGTTAGATTCTTGAAACATGTAAGTAAATAACAACAATTAACAAGACAAGTAACATTAACAACAAAGAACAACAAATGATGATGATGATTTGCATGTATGTATAAGGTTTTAAGAAGAAAAGAAGAAGAGAAAAAATATTCTTGTTACTTACAAAAATGTAGAAGAATATGAGAGAAAGTTTGAGAGAAAAGTGAGTGTGTGTGTGTGTAAATGAAAGAGTAATATGAATACAAGTGAGTATGTAGTGTAAAAAAAAAATCAAATCACCACTAAATGGCCCCAAGGGATTCGGCATTCTGCAGCAAAAACAAGGGGGAAGGCTAATGTTTAATGGCTCTTCATGTGTAAAAGCTTAAAAGTTGGATAATGAGGATGCATGCATGGGAAGTGTATGTTAACTAGATTCCTTCATGTATTAACTAACTAGTTACACTCCTAAGTGATACTTACATATGAAAGAGTGGGCTAGTCAAGTCCATTTAAAAGGTAGGGTGGGCTTACAAGTGTTAATTCATGAGTCCATTAACTTAAAACAAGCCCAAGTTCCAATTATAACAAGTTAAGCCAAATAAAGCCCAAGTTACTAACTAATAGCCTTAGTTAAATAAAATGATTAATAAATTTAATCATGAATGTAAATAATATCTAAAAATATTATTCGTGAAAGTTCCGGGTGTCACAAAGACGTTTCGGGCCCTTAAAAGTCAAGTACGGGCAATCATGGCAACATGTAAATGTAATAACGTACATTCGTTTAAACACGCGTATTAATAATAGTAATTATTAATAAATAAATGTTGGAAATTCCAGGGTCGTTACATATAACCCATAATTTCCTTAGCCCTATCCTACTCATAAAATCCATTTTGAAAACCCGTTTTAGATCATTCGAGCAGCACTCCGTCGTAGTATTTTATGTATAAATACTAATAATATCGCTCCTAATAATACTAATACTAATAATAATAAGATTAATATTCATAATCTTAATAATAATAATAATAATAATAATAATAATAATAATAATAATAATAATAATAATAATAATAATAATTATAAATACAAGTATAGAGAGATCGAGAGATTGAAATGAAATGAAAACTGAACCCGACATCGTGAAATTTAAAGGATGTAAACCCACCTACCACCTCATGCGATCGCATGAGGTTTGTGAGAGGGACTCATGCGATCGCATGAGCCTCTCCTTCATCTAACTTCGCTCAACAAAGTGTGCCGACACTTACATTACACATGATAGATTTATATATTATTTAATATATATTATATTTAATCTTTAGAATTAATTAAATATTATATTATATTTACGTGCATAGTAAAAATGTAATTTTTGTTCAAATGACTTGTACGTTGTCACTCGACTCATATACCACTTTCGGTTTTTCGAGCGCACTTTCGTACGTTTAGAAAACTAGCCTTTTACATTACGCGACGTGTACCTTTAATAATAATTTGACTTATTTATCAAAAATTTACTTTATGAAAATGTATCTTATAAAATTTGAGCATAGTGGTCATTTGCTTCTATAAATCAGTGACTCGTTGTTTACCAAAATATATTATTTTAAATTGAGACATTTTATGACTAAGTTAATATATATATATTTTTATTTAGAATAGTAAATTTGTACATAATAAATATATTTGAATTATTTTAACTAATGATATAATATTTAGTCTTTCAAAACCAAATATATGTCAAAGTTCGTTTTATATAATTTAACTCGTTTTATATAATAGTAGTTATTTTACCAATAATGTTTTTAATATGAAAACTAAATAGTCGGTTTATCGAGGGACACGAGTTAATCAAAGTAAGTACACCTTTGAAATTTCAACAGAAATGATTACTAATTTTTACTAACTCTCATTAATGACATTTTTGTAAATCAATTTTACCAAATATTCCGAATGCCGTTAAAAAGAAAGGTTTTCTAAATCAAAGTGGACCTCTCAACAGAGACTCGCAATCTTACAATGTATCTGATAAATTAATCATTTAATATTATCTTCTAATTCCATCGATAAACATATTGAAACAAATACCTTCATATAAAGTATTATACGTCTAATACTTTGCTAATGTTTTCAAGTTATAATATATACACATATACATATATAATCATATTCGTTCATATAATGATTTGTGAATCATTGGAATTTGGTCGAGGTGAAATGAGTGTATGAACACAGTTTAAAATTCTTGAGATTCAACTTACAAACTTTCCTTATCGTGTCGGGAATATATAAAGATTAAAGTTTAAATTTGGTTGGAAATTTCCGGGTTGTTACATCATCATTAATTATGAAAAGGATATGGTAGTTTAGAGGGTTCTGGAATTAAGGTTTGTTTATAAATATAAAACATAGGCCTCCATAAGCAATACATCATTATTACGTAGTAAATACTCTGTCGGATTGAACAACACACGATGGGTTTACGTAGCATTCATCATCAAGGTTTCCAGGTCAGTCCTTGCGACAGTAACCTACAAACCTTTTCTTGGGCCATCGGTCGACACACACTGTCGATGGTGGACTTAACATTTAACCACTAATCGAAATCTTCATACCGATCTGGGTTATTCACGATTATGAATCGGGGAGTTAAATCATAAGATCCTTAAATCTAACTTGTTCGTAATCAAGGAAATATTTTCCCCCGAAGAATATATGCTTGACCACTGATGAAATATTATATTATCATATTAATCTTTTACTTAATTAAATAGAAAAATATAGTTTATTGATATTTGTCATATTTAAGCGGGATAATTAAGAAAATGAATGGTACTCCGTGGTTAGTTAATAGTTTAATTGAATGATTTTATTTGTCATTTAACATTATTTGTCTCCCAGAGTTCATAAACGTTGAATACTGAACGGTTTAACATTCGGTCCTAAATTATTCAATTAAAAGGTAATCAAACGCGATATTATCACCACTATCTAGTGTCTACTATTTTAAACTCAATTACATAGTTACTACACATGATACATGCAACATAATTTACATTTAAATTTTAAATTAGTTAAAAGCTAAATTAAATAGGAAATCAAAATAAAAGGAGAAGAAGCAACATTTTTTTCAAACGACAGAGGAGTTGAAATAAGTTGGCTTACCTACCCAGTTCATAAAAAATATGAGTTGTTAACCTTAGCCTAAACATTAGTTGGCTAAACTTATTCTCCCCTTTTAATCAATCATGCTTCTCCAATAGAAAAACATGTGTAATCATTATATAAATATAAAGTTATCATCATTCATCATAATATGTAATTAAAAAATTGATAATTATACCCGAGAAGTTACATGGTCAAGTCTTTACTAATTGCCTCATGAGCAAAAGTCCTAATGATGAGGTGATGTATAATTATATATAGAAAGTTGATTCATACGTTTAGTTAGCTATGGTTTCATTTTCATATGTTGTTACTTCCATCAAATTTTCTGCTGATTGTTGTTTTACTCGTTTTGTATAGCATAAAGTGATAAAGTTAACTTAATTCCAAAGGTAAACATGTCTAGTTTATGTTAAATCTCTTGATTGAAAGGGTCAATTCAATACCGCGATGCGTAATCCCTTATTCTAACCCATATTACTTACCTGAATATATAGATACCTAACAGTCAAACAAAATTACACTCCATATGTAATATGTATATCTATATACACGTTAGTGAAGGCTATTGATATCATATATATTTTTAGGTGAGAAATATTCAAATGAAACCAACTTTTAAGTTGAGATTTAAGGAACCAATCAGAGTGCGACACGTGGCGCGATAATCACATGTGATTGAAAAAAAATTAATTTTTTTTTCAAAAAATCCTTTTTTTTAATTTTTTTTTTATTTTTTTTTTGTTTTTTCGAAATTTTGTTTTTCAATCACATGTGATTGAATTTGACATGTAGTAAATCACATGTGATTCTACACGTCAATCACATGTGATTGTAAAACCCAATCACATGTAATTCTACATGTTAAATCCAATCACATACAAAATCAAACTATGTATAAATATCATATATATAAATATCTTTTAGGTATTTATAAAAGAAGTCATAAATGTAATTTATAATGGAGGAAACTATAAACTAATAGCTGGTTCTTTGAGCACCCATTCGACATGTCATCCCTCTGCCATCCGTCCTCCGTCCTCCTCCTGCCGCCTTCCTGCCTATTGCCTCCCCGTGCCAACAACATTATGCAGAAGCAAAGTTGACCCATATCATCACAAAAGTGACAATAATGACCCATTATTTCATCAACGTACCAAAATGGAACCAAATCCCAACTACAGTAAATAATTTGACCCATATCTATGTATATTATTGATCAAGAACTTGAATAAACTTACATATCCATGATAGTAATTCTCTCATTGGAATCATTCAAACAACGAACAACAACAAACAAAGTGATCCATAATTTTCTGCAAAAAAAGGACCAAAAAAACCAAAAAAGAAAATTCATTAGCATTTTAAACAATCCATTTTAAACAAGGTATAAGACAAACGTCAAGTAAATGAGTATTTGTTATAGATTTAACATTAGAGACATAATATCCATACGAATATGGAATTGTAGAACCAACTTAGAACAAAACATACATGCTGGTTCCATTGTCAACAATTCTCTTTCCTTCGATGCCTCTTTTCTTCTTTATATGTAACATTTTAGTTATAACACCTGCTAGGCATTATTAGTGTCTTAATACAATCATGGAGTATGTATATCTATCTATCTATTTTGAAAACCAAAATAAACCCATCCACACTATAGAAAGGCACGTGCTATTTTTTACACTTCTTGTTATCTCCTAACAAACAATACACTTAATATACTATGTATGTACATATATAAAAATGTAGAAAATTTACCTTAGTAACGATCCAACGAACATCTTCAAGTATCCTAAAAAGTATTCAATACCAACGTGTTATAATTTGAAAACAAACTAACATTGAATTAAATAAGCATAATAAATCTTACGTTCTCAAGGAAGACACTTTTTGTCCTCTGCTCAAGATACAATTTCAACAAATGTCCAACTTCAAAAAGGCTATTTAAACGTGAAGAAAATGAGAATAATAACACATAAGGAAGGTCAAATTAGTTAAAACTGTATGTAATTAACAAAGAATAGCAAAACCACTTCCGGATACACCAGATGAGACAAAGCCAGCAGAAAAAAACATGAAGAAAATGAAGTTAAAAACTTAAAAAAGGTGGATGAGGAAAACTTTACAACCTAAAAACATTCAAGAATTCAATAACAAAATAGTATGTACACAAAATCTTTCATAAATTCGCTTAATGAATTAGAAATCAGAATTACTTGATGAAACACACCTGGTACGAAACGAACCGACTTGGCACCGATTGCAAGATATATTGAAGGATCATCTTCATCAATTTTAGCCCTGAGAATTAAATTCATAACAAAATATACGCATTCAAGTCAAATCACATATGCAACTAAATCCACACAACAATAAATACAATATTATCTATGATACTTTTTATCACCCATAAAAGGAGCTTTTGTCTCACCAAGCCCCACCTGCACTTCGTTTATACTTGGACTAGCAAGACTATGTACGAATTTAATAGGAGAAGAAGTATTCACTGAAACTGAATGAACACTAATCCTATGATAATACATACTTGCTTTGCATCTGTATTAACATTACGGCCATCATGCTCATAATTCAAATCCGAATTATCTATAAGATTAGGGTTTACCTCTTGTGATTTTCGAAATTGATTACCAGCAATAGTTGATTCTTCCTAATTAAGAGGATTCCCAGAAACCTGAGAAGTTGAAAGAAAAGAACCAGATTTTGATGTCGGCTTATTATTTTATTCCCCTGTGCATCATCTTCCATCTCATCAAGGACGACATAATCCTTCATCAGACTACTGTGAGATTTACTCTCATCTTGCGTAGACATCTAGTCATTTTCAGAATCAGTAGAAGGCTCCACCTGATTATCTTCTTGCTTCGAATCTTCAACCGAATCACCACCAATTTTCCTATTGCGTAAAACCCTAGGCTCAGTTAGAGGAATTTTCTTTTTCTTTTTTCCACCCATCTAGAAACCAGTAAAAGAATAAAAGAACCTCAAGACTGATTAAAGCCAAAGCATTGGTTAAATTGAAAAGACTGAGCAAAATCACGTCGGAGAAGTCAAATTACCGTTTTCTCCTTGGAAAATACCGTAGCGGCTAGAATAATACGGATTAACAAATCGCCATTTTCTCACCAAGCCCCACTTGCAACCTTCGACTGAATTTCGTAGAGAAGAAAATAACACGGAATAATAATAAGAAACCATATATATAGATATTAGATGTAAAATCTTCCCAATCTATTGGAATTGCAGAAGGGAAAAACCCTAAAGTGTAAACGATGTAGAGATTAAAAGAGAAAATTGTAACCTGTGTTTTTCTTTTTGAGATATAAGGATAATAATTAAAAATTAATCTGATATAAAATTAGTACTCGATGGAAGGTTAAAAAGTTCAAAGTGAGTCGCCCTAAAAAATGTAATAACACGTCTAAATAATAACATATTTAAACGTGTTACTATCAATTAAAGGTGTCAAAACGTCTATATTATAATATATATAGACGTGTTCCTCAAATTTGGTCAATTAGACGTGTTAACACGTCTAAATAATATGTTAATTAGAGGTGTTCAGCCTTTTTTTTTTATCAACAACACGTCTAAATATGTCGTGGCAACACGTCTAAACAATATGTAATTTGAGGTGTTCCGTAATTTGTATCATCAACACGTCTAAATATATCAATTAGACGTGTTGACACGTCTAACTAATATGTTAATTAGAGGTGTTCCGCATTTTTTCTAATTAGACGTGTTAATTTGTACAAATAGACGTGTTAATTTATCAACACGTCTAAATAAGGGGCTCTAAATGACGTTAAATGTAGTAGTGTTTATGAGGGGTGTTCATAATATCCGAATCCGTAATCCGAAAAATCCGAAAATCCGATCCGAAAATATCCGAAAAACCGGATATCCGGATTTTCGGATATCCGATTTTTCGGATTCGGGTTTCGGATATCACTTTTCAAAATATTCGGATATTCGGATATCCGATTATCCGAAAATATATATTAATAATTAATAATTTAATAGCATGTATATTTATAAAAACATAAAAAGATGGGTAGCTGAGGTGTTGTGGGATGCAGTACAAAAACAAAAAGGTAAAAACACCCTGGATCTAAACATAAGGAGTGCCGTATTCTTTAGTCTTCATCATCTCACCATCACATCTTCATTCTTCAAATGAACACCCCAAATACATACACTTGCGAACGACATATAAAAACAAATAGATAATCATAGATAATAGATAATTAACACAAAAGGCACCTACTATTATTGATGCCTCTTTTAACGATTTAATTAAACATGAATTACATGAACGAGGCTATTATTGGTGTTTCTTTTAGCACCTATTGCTAGATCTTGCGCTTCTTTTTCTTCATCTTGTTTTGGGTTTCTACTTCACGATTTTCATTCAACAAGAAGCTGGTATAAGTTAATTCGTTATTAAGTAACTGGATGCTTATATATGGTGGTTGTCAATTGATACAGAGTATTGATTTAGAGTTGTTTTATTTTAAATTTCGGATATTTGGATAATCCGATATCCGAACCCGAATTTTCGGATACCCGAAAATCGGATATCCGAAATTTCGGATTCGGATATCGGATGACTAAATGCACTATCCGAAATTTCGGATATCCGGTTTTGAACACCCCTAGTCTATCTCTCTTTTAGGATAAAGTGTGAATGACAAAAAAACACGTATGAGGAACCCTGAACCTGATATTATTGGATCGGGTTCGAGTCGGGTAAATGAGTCTAGGGTCGGGTATGGGAATGATTTTTTTATCTTTTACGCGAGTACGGGTTTGCGGATGGTTTTAGACACAAACTCGATTAACCGGCCCGTATACCTCAAAAAAGATCTGAGTCCATATACATGACCCTTAAACCCGACTACTCGGCCCGTATAATCAAAAAAAGACTCGAATACCCATGAAAAACCCGTTACCCGATAGTTTGTAAGTAAATGGGGACCCGGATACCCGATAGTTCGTAATAAATGGGGACCCGATACCCGTGGAGGAACCCGTTCACCTACTAGTTAGTAACTAAATGTGAACCCGACGAGTTCAGGTCGGAGTTTTAGACGCGTTTTTTTAATCTGGTTTGGATTTAGGATAAAGTGACAGACTTTCTTTGTCTAATGGTGAGGAAACGACGTCCTGACCTTCATGGTCGCACTCCCTTGCATCGGTCGTGCTCTTGTGAAGCACTCCCTTGCTTTATCGGTCGTGCTTTGAAAACACTCCATTGTTTGTAGTTATGTATTTATAATCTCTACATTTGCTTTATCGGTCATGCTTGGGAAGCACTCACTTGCTTCCGGACAGAGATTATTTTATATAAAAGGGACTGACCGCTCAGGACAACAACTTATTAGTATATATTTATAACGGTAAGGTGTACACTCCGGACACCTGCCTTGTTTTCTTTAATGCGGGTCACGTTCAAATGCTCCTGGATTACAATTTTTGGGTTTCACTAGGAGCTTGGAACCGTGACCCCAGTAAAGAAAGATTCGACCGTGCTCTTGTTGGACACTCTCTGTTTTCTCCGGTCGTGCTTGGAAAGCACTCCCTTTTTGTTTTCGGACATGTTTTATATATCACTTAGCTAAATCCTAAATCCAACCCAATCGGCATGATGCCATGCCTAGGATAAAGTGACAGACTTTCTTTGTCTAATGGTGAGGAAACGACGTCCTATATTCTCGGGTAGAGATGCAAACGAAGCATTGCTTTAGTGGTACCCGGCCCATATGATCCTAGGCCCCACGTTTGCAAAGATGGAAAAGGAAAACCATGCAGGCTCGAATCCGAGTTCTGGCAAGCTGTAGGGGTTTATGGTGATGGTGTTTCGCTAGGCTCCAGGGGGCTACGGGGGATTGCTGGATAGGTTGACAAATGTCAACACAGGGCTTGCATATCCCTGCCGAAACATATGTTTTTGAAAAGGAATATCTCACTTTTCACATACGGAGTATTATTTTGCATATGCGTGATTGATTGGTTATTATTAATTGTTTATGTAAAGTAACCTAACACTCATGCATGAGTGATGAGTGTGTCGGTTGACTTATGAAGTTGGAAGTATTATGACATCTTCATGAGAAGAAAATATAATACTGTCTTTTTTATTTTTATTTTTTTTTATGTTTATATCTAGGAAGAAAATATATTGCTACAAGTTATTCAGATTTTATCTTCTTTTATTTCTATTTCTATATATACTAAAATACACCTCATTTTTGGTCATATAGGGTGTCTTTTAAGTAGCAATTAGCAAATGACATCATTTATTTATCTAATAATTATTTATTGACCTTTAAAGTTTGAAAACTTAGTCGAGCCGGTCTCGAAAATTTAAGTACGTAGAACAAGATGAAAAAAAGCTCTTCGATCCTAACGAATAATATAAACTATTTAAAAAATGGCTCTCAGACCCTAACCAATAATATAAGCTATAAGAAAAAATAATGCGCAAAAGAATGTTAGTGGAATTTGATTTCTTTTTTCTGAGGTATTTGATTGTTGTTTTTGGGATTATTGTGTTTCGTCTTCGCTCTTTCAGTTATGTTTTCCTAAATACCATGTTACTCAAATTTTCGATTGTCTCTGCATATAAAAAATAGGTCCTTAAAAACTTTGATTCCCAAACGATAGATCACTTTGTTCTCTCTTTGGTCTCCATGAACTTAGTTATAACACTACAACAATATGAAGCAATTCTTATTATTTTTTAAAAATCCATCATGATTTGACGTTTAATTAGCTAAACGTGAAAATCCCATGCCCCTTCTTTATTTATAGTTTTCAAAGTCATGAATTTTCAAAGTCCTAATGCTTTTAATTAAATTCAAGTGAACTACACATACATTTTTTTCAAAAGTTTAATTTTCTTAATTATGTATTATTAAGGGTTTAAAATTTTATTTTATTTATAGCTTTAAATTATTAACTTTGTATAATCTATTTTTTGATTTTTTTTAACAATATCACTATTAGATGTTAACTTATTAACTTTTGCTTAATAATTTTTCTTTTTTCAACCATTTTAAACTACTAAATTATTTGAGTTTGATTGCTTACATTATTGAAATTGAGTTACTTGGGTTTTGTATGTTTTAATGGATTTTTTTTTTATAATTTTGTTAAATGCAGTACATATAAAATATTTTAAAGGGAAACATATATTGTACAACAATAACTATCATGCACGCAACACTACGCGCACGCGAGTAAAACAAAACTTGCCGCAACAACGCGCGACCATGACTGCACTCTATTTCAATATCTACTAATTGTTACAAAATTTATGGTCGTTTCACTTTGTGGCTTTTGAGTTTTGGCTAGGGGAAGAAACAATCAAGTAGCTTATAGTTGGAGGGGTAAAAAGTGAAATTCTAAGGGTATAAAAGGTGTAAATGTATAACTTTAAGGGATAAAACATGTTACTTTTCAATTTTAATTAATAATAATAAAATAACAACCACCCTAATTTTTTAACGACATTTATCTTTTTTCTTCCACGAGTTAGGTTTCGCCGTCATTACCGCTCAACTCGAAATGATTTTACGAAAAAACGCAACTAATTATATTTGAAACAGAGCTTCTTTTTTTTTTTTAAGTAAAACATATTGGATAAATTTTATATATGTATAATAAACAAACCGAACTGATTATATCAAATTAATGGCTTGAGTAAGTGGTAAGTTCATGAGTTTGTAAGAAAAAATATCCAAGTTCGAGTCTTTTAGGTAATGTAACATCCCGCCTTTTTTCCGTTTTCTTTTCCGTTATACTAATTTAAACTCCGTTATATGTTTATAACATCTCCCGTTAATACGCGTTTTGAAATATTCCGTTTAGGTATTTTCCGCACCCGACTACAAACTCGAGAGACTAAAATTGACACGGGGCAAACTAGTTGACTAGGTCACCTAGTCCACCCCAATCACCACCATTCAACCATCTCTCTCTCTCTCTCTTTCTCTCTAGCAAGAACACACCCAATTTCCAAATTCATTCAATCATCATCTAAATTCGATCCAGGAGGCTTACAACAAAATAAATTACATATTCGTGATCCTCTCTTCATCCTCTTCATTTTGGTACCAACTTCATCTTATTTGGGTAACATTTCTAAAACACTAGTTTTCTTTAAATTTGTGTTCTTGACTTAAAAGTATGTTAATTAGTGTCTATGGCTCATTGTGATGTCGTGTATGTAATTTGTATGCTCGATTTGTTGTTTTTGGTGTAACTAGATCATTATGAAAATTACTTGCTAAATCCTTGATTTTGGATGATCAAATGTTATTAGATTGTTAATGTGCATGTTTTAAAAGTGTTACTAGTATCATTAGCTTCATTTGGATGTAAAGATTGATCTAAGAAACCTCTTAAACTTGATTATGAAATTTGGTGATTTTTGGTTAGGGTTTCATGAACTAGGAATGGATTTTTGATGCATTAAATGACATGAAATGTTAATTGTAAGTGTTAGGTTGTGTTGTATGCTTAATTACCTTCGAAACGGCATATTGTTCATGTAATTTGGCTATCGAATCATTAAATGGCGTTTATGACTTGTATGCATTGAATGAGGAGCATTGATTGCGGTTTTTGGTTGTTGTAAATGAAAGTTTGAATGATAAAAAGTGCATAGTTGCGTTCCTTGTCAAAATACCTTTCCGGTGATATAAAATGCATGCCTTGAATGTTTGCGGTTTGTAAATTGTGTTGGGTTGAGTTTTGATTCGTGCACTTAGGAGTTTCAGCAACCAGGGCCTGGAAACACCTCAGGACGCCGTCCAGATACCCAGGACGACGTCCCACTTTTCTAACCTAGACGCCGTCTAGGAATTGGGGACGCCGTCCCACTCTTTTAATCGAGACGCCGTCTAGCCATTTGGGACGCCGTCCCATTGTACTAAAACTGGCTGTTGCGTTGGTCATTTGACATAAAAATGTTTGCTATGCTACGGACCTCCGATTAACATGAAACTTGGCCAACATGCTCATATATGATTATATAACTTAGAAAAATTGTCGGATACCCAACCCGACCCCGTTGACTTTTCCGTTGACTTTGACCCGACCAAGTTGACTTTTAATCAAACTTAACCAAATACTTATACAACCTTTCTAACATGATTATTTACTTGTATCTTGCATGAAACTTGACTAGTTGATTCACATGCTAATATAATCGAGTCGTAACGAGCCATAGGACTAATTGAACATCTTTACCCTTCGTGACTATCGTTATTGATACAACCTATTTGTTTAGGTCAAGACTAGCATTGTTCTTTGCACACGTTACTTGTCGAAGTACTTTTTGGTTCGTGCATACAAGGTGAGATCATAGTCCCACTTTTACTCTTTTAAACTTACTTTTGGGATGAGAAAACATAAACGATTCTTTTGAACTAAGTGAACATAAGAACGGGAAAACAAACATTCTACATACGAGTTTAGAACGAAAATCCTCAATCCGATTATCATTAGTTACATCAGATGGTGTAAGCGAGAACCTATGTTATATGGCCATATGGGTTGACAACCCTCATCTTTGACGGTTCGCTACCGTCTACGGATGAAATATATTTTCGGGAAACAGTGTTGTTCTAGCACTAATTTATGGGGTATTCAACGGACGGAATGTTAAGCTTTGATAATTGGGTGCTCGTGAATATTAACTTTTAGAATGTACTATGACTTTATCAATATTGCAACTCTTGTGGTTCAGCTTGCTTTTACTCATTTACTTATTTAAACCTATGATTTCACCAACGTTTTCGTTGACAGATTCTCTATGTTTTTCTCAGGTCCTTGAACTTAGGTGATATATGCTTCCGCTCATTATTTGATACTTGCATTGGATGTCGAGTATACGTGCATTTCATGGAGCATCTTTTGACTTTACTTTAAACCGTGTCGCCTAGATTTCATTCGTATTATAACGTTGTAACTTAACTATTGGTTGAACAATTCTTGTAAACTTTGAAACAATCTTTATTTTGAAATGAAGGCGACATATTTTGGTCAAAAGTTATCTAAAAGACTTATAATCAGGTAATGGGACCCACGTAGCCGACGCCGTCACTTGACGATTTGTCGGGGTCGCTACAAGTGGTATCAGAGCCTTGGTTGTAGGGATTTAGAGTTCATTTGTGTCCACCCCGAGTCATAGGGTACATAGGTGAATCTAGACTACAACCGGCATATAGACTTGACATAGGAATTACTTGACAAATTGTGCATTTATACTCTAACTCTTCTACTCATATCTACTCTTATTCTATCTAAGTCTTGCGTTATATAATTTAATTGACACGCCACCTTGACTATATGATGTAATGTCGAATGCACATATGAATTAGGGTAATATAATTCCCGGAAATTATATTACGGTGACTCATATGAACATACCGACATTATGACATAAAGAATTTAAGGCGGGTCAAGGATAATTTTCTCTCTACCTTTATTCCATATCACGGTTAGTATTATTTAGAATACTAACCAACGGTATTCTTTTGTTTTGAAGGAACAATGGCTCCTCGTCGTGTACGCCGCAATGAAACTCCCGAACAAGCTCTCGAACGGATGATAGCTACCGCCGTAGATGCGGCCATGGCCGGTCACTCGTCTAACAACAACAATAACACCAACCACAACAACAATAACCAAGGAGCCGGTAACTCTAGCGAAGGGTGCTCCTACAAAGCTTTCATGGGGTGCAAACCTCACACTTATGATGGAACCGGGGGACCGGTTGTGCTTACTCGTTGGTTTGAACAAACCGAGGCCGTCTTTAGCATAAGCGGTTGTCGGAATCAAGACAAGGTCAAATACTCCACTCACACTTTCTCCGGAATTGCTCTAACATGGTGGAACACCTATGTTCAATCGGTGGGTACCGATGAAGCTCATGCCCTCTCTTGGGCCGATCTAAAGGAAAAGATGATTGTTGAATATTTTCCGCGCGAAGAAACCCGAAAGCTTGAGGAAGAACTAAGAGCTTTGAAAGCGGTCGGAAACGATCTTAAAGCTTATAATCAACGCTTCGCCGAACTATCCTTGATGTGTCCTAATCTTGTTAACCCCGAATCTCAAAGGATTGAGCTCTACATGCTCGGTCTTCCAAAAAGCATCAAACAAGGGGTCATGTCATCCAAACCCACTACTCATCAAGCCGCTATGAACATGGCTCGCCAACTAATTGAAACGGTTGACGAAATCGTAGTGCCGGCTCCTAAGGCCGAGGACAAGTCGGGTGGCAACAAAAGGAAATGGGAAGCCACTCCATCAACCAACTACAACAACAACACCTTCACCAAAAAGCCCTTCAACAACGACGGCAAGAAGGGTTATGTCAGAAACTTACCTTTGTGCAACAAGTGCCACAAACATCATTACGGCGAATGTAACAAGCTAATTTGTCACCGTTGCCAAGGAGTTGGTCATAGGGCCAACAATTGCACAAGCACCGCCCCCGTTGCTCGAAAGGGGCCCAATCCTCCAAAAACGGTCACTTGTTACGAATGTGGCCAAACGGGCCATTATAAGAACGAATGCCCGAAAAAGAAAGCCAACCCCAACAACCGAGGTCGAGCCTTTAACATCAACACCGAGGAAGCCCGAGATGACAATGAACTAGTCACGGGTACGTTTCTTCTCAACAACTCTTATGTTACTTGCTTATTCGATTCGGGTGCCGATAAATGTTTTGTGTCCAAGACTTTGGCTCCTACCATTTGCACTCCACCACACCCTTTAGATACTACTTATTCCATCGAAGTGGCCGACGGAAAACTCTTAAGTGCCGACACATATTACCGGGGGTGTACTTTGAACATTTTGGGTAAGGACTTTGAAATTGACTTGATACCCATGAAATTAGGGAGTTTTGATGTAATAATCGGTATGAATTGGATGGTCAAAAATAAATCTCACATTCTTTGCGATCTTCACGCAATCCGAATTCCTATCGAGAATGGTGAACCATTGATTGTCTATGGCGACAAAAATTGCACCGGACTCAATCTCGTTTCGTGCCTTAAAGTTCGAAAGCTACTTCGCAAGGGTTGTTTCGCGATTCTTGCTCACGTTAAGAAAGTCGAGGCCGACGAAAAGCGCATCGAAGATGTGCCAATTGTTAGTGACTTTTCCGATGTATTTCCCGACGAATTACCGGGTCTTCCACCTCATCGACCGGTTGAATTTCAAATCGATCTTATTCCAGGAGCCGCACCCGTAGCGCGTGCACCATATAGACTCGCTCCATCTGAATTGCAAGAATTACAAAGTCAAATCCAAGAGTTACTTGACCGTGGTTTCATTCAACCTAGCCATTCACCATGGGGCGCTCCGATTTTGTTCGTCAAGAAGAAAGACGGATCCCTACGAATGTGCATTGATTATCGTGAACTAAACAAATTGACGGTTAAGAACCGATATCCTCTTCCTCGCATTGATGACCTTTTTGATCAACTACAAGGTTCTCGTGTATACTCAAAAATCGATCTCCGTTCGGGTTATCATCAACTAAGGGTTAAGGGGGAAGATGTCTCCAAAACCGCTTTCCGGACTCGTTATGGTAGTTATGAATTCCTTGTCATGCCTTTCGGTCTCACTAACGCACCGGCGGTGTTCATGGATCTCATGAACCGCGTGTGCAAACCTTACCTCGACAAATTCGTTATCGTGTTCATCGATGATATTTTGATCTATTCTAAAAACGAAGAGGAACACAAAGAACATCTCCGACTCGTGCTCGAGCTCTTGAGAAAAGAGCAACTATATGCCAAGTTCTCCAAGTGTGAATTTTGGTTAAAGGAAGTTCAATTTCTTGGTCATGTTGTAAGTGATCAAGGCATTAAAGTCGATCCCGCAAAAATCGAAGCCATTAGTAAATGGGAGACTCCTACTACTCCTACTCAAATTCGACAATTCTTGGGTCTCGCAGGATACTATCGTAAATTCATCAAGGATTTCTCCCTAATCGCTCGTCCTTTAACCGCGTTAACTCACAAGGAACGAAAATTCGTTTGGACATCCGAACAAGAAACCGCTTTTCAAATCTTGAAAACTAAGCTAACCACCGCTCCTATCTTGTCACTTCCCGAAGGCAATGATGATTTTGTTGTATATTGTGATGCCTCGAAAAACGGTTATGGATGCGTATTAATGCAACGAAAGAAAGTCATTGCTTATGCCTCTCGACAACTCAAAGTTCACGAACGAAACTACACGACACATGATCTTGAACTCGGTGCCGTCATCTTTGCACTTAAGCTATGGAGACATCATCTTCTTGGTACCAAGAGTACTATCTTTACCGATCACAAAAGTCTCCAACATATCTTCGATCAAAAGCAACTAAACATGAGACAACGAAGGTGGATTGAGACCTTGAACGATTATAATTGCGAGCTTCGTTACCATCCCGGGAAGGCAAACGTAGTAGCCGATGCCTTAAGTCGAAAAGAAAGAGCGGTGCCTCTTCGTGTCCGAGCTTTAAACATCACCATTCACACCAACCTTAATAGCCAAATTCGGGTAGCCCAAGATGAGGCTCTCAAGGATGAAAACCTTTCACACGAGCTCTTGAACATTCTCGTCTCTCGATTCGAAATTAGGGAGACCGGACTCCGATATTACGCCGGAAGGATTTGGGTGCCTAGTTATGGGGACCTACGAAGCCTTATTTTAGATGAAGCCCATAAGTCACGATACTCGATTCACCCCGGTGCCAATAAGATGTACCACGACCTTAAACAACTATATTGGTGGCCGAACATCAAAAGGGACGTAGCTACTTATGTTTCCAAGTGTTTGACATGTTCCAAAGTCAAAGCCGAACACCAAAGAGCGTCCGGACTACTTCAACAACCCGAGATCCCGCAATGGAAGTGGGAAAGGATAACGATGGATTTTATCACCAAGCTACCAAAAACGACGGGCGGTTATGATACCATTTGGGTTATTGTTGACCGTCTCACCAAATCCGCACACTTCCTTGCCATGAAAGAAACGGACAAAATGGAGAAACTTGCACAACTTTACATTAAGGAGATCGTAGCCCGAAACGGTGTACCTTTATCGATTATCTCCGACCGAGATGGCCGTTTCGTTTCTAGATTTTGGCGTACATTGCAAGAAGCGTTGGGAACGCGTTTAGACATGAGCACCGCATATCATCCTCAAACCGATGGACAAAGCGAACGTACAATTCAAACCTTAGAGGACATGTTACGAGCTTGCGTGGTTGATTTCGGAAAAGCTTGGGACAAGCACTTACCTCTCGCCGAGTTCTCTTATAACAATAGTTATCACGCGAGTATTAAAGCCGCACCTTTTGAAGCGCTATATGGCCGCAAATGTCGTTCACCTCTTTGTTGGGCCGAGGTAGGCGACGTGCAAATCACCGGACCCGAACTCATTCACGAAACCACCGAGAAAATCATTCAAATCCGAGATAGGCTTAGGACGGCCCGAAGTCGTCAAAAGAGCTATACCGACAAACGACGCAACGATCTTGAATTTCAATTCGGTGACCGAGTAATGTTAAAAGTCGCACCTTGGAAGGGTGTAATCCGTTTTGGGAAACGCGGGAAGCTAAATCCGCGGTATATTGGCCCTTTCGAAATCTTGGAGCGTATTGGAACCGTTGCTTATCGTTTAGATCTTCCGCCTCAATTGAGCTCCGTTCATCCTACTTTCCATGTGTCCAACTTGAAAAAGTGTCTTGCCGAACCCGATATCGTCATTCCTCTCGAGGAGCTTACCATTGATGACAAACTTCATTTCATGGAGGAACCGGTTGAAATTGTGGACTACGTCGAGAAGGAATTAAAACAAAGCCGGATCCCGATTGTTAAAGTCCGATGGAACGCCAAAAGAGGACCCGAGTTTACTTGGGAAAGAGAAGATCAAATGCGGAAGAAACACCCTCATCTATTCCCAGTTCCGGAAAAGTCAGATTCCGAGGAAGAAACAACGACTACTACGCCTACCTAAATTTCGGGACGAAATTTCTTTTAAGGAGTAGGTAATGTAACATCCCGCCTTTTTTCCGTTTTCTTTTCCGTTATACTAATTTAAACTCCGTTATATGTTTATAACATCTCCCGTTAATACGCGTTTTGAAATATTCCGTTTAGGTATTTTCCGCACCCGACTACAAACTCGAGGGACTAAAATTGACACGGGGCAAACTAGTTGACTAGGTCACCTAGTCCACCCCAATCACCACCATTCAACCATCTCTCTCTCTCTCTCTTTCTCTCTAGCAAGAACACACCCAATTTCCAAATTCATTCAATCATCATCTAAATTCGATCCAGGAGGCTTACAACAAAATAAATTACATATTCGTGATCCTCTCTTCATCCTCTTCATTTTGGTACCAACTTCATCTTATTTGGGTAACATTTCTAAAACACTAGTTTTCTTTAAATTTGTGTTCTTGACTTAAAAGTATGTTAATTAGTGTCTATGGCTCATTGTGATGTCGTGTATGTAATTTGTATGCTCGATTTGTTGTTTTTGGTGTAACTAGATCATTATGAAAATTACTTGCTAAATCCTTGATTTTGGATGATCAAATGTTATTAGATTGTTAATGTGCATGTTTTAAAAGTGTTACTAGTATCATTAGCTTCATTTGGATGTAAAGATTGATCTAAGAAACCTCTTAAACTTGATTATGAAATTTGGTGATTTTTGGTTAGGGTTTCATGAACTAGGAATGGATTTTTGATGCATTAAATGACATGAAATGTTAATTGTAAGTGTTAGGTTGTGTTGTATGCTTAATTACCTTCGAAACGGCATATTGTTCATGTAATTTGGCTATCGAATCATTAAATGGCGTTTATGACTTGTATGCATTGAATGAGGAGCATTGATTGCGGTTTTTGGTTGTTGTAAATGAAAGTTTGAATGATAAAAAGTGCATAGTTGCGTTCCTTGTCAAAATACCTTTCCGGTGATATAAAATGCATGCCTTGAATGTTTGCGGTTTGTAAATTGTGTTGGGTTGAGTTTTGATTCGTGCACTTAGGAGTTTCAGCAACCAGGGCCTGGAAACACCTCAGGACGCCGTCCAGATACCCAGGACGACGTCCCACTTTTCTAACCTAGACGCCGTCTAGGAATTGGGGACGCCGTCCCACTCTTTTAATCGAGACGCCGTCTAGCCATTTGGGACGCCGTCCCATTGTACTAAAACTGGCTGTTGCGTTGGTCATTTGACATAAAAATGTTTGCTATGCTACGGACCTCCGATTAACATGAAACTTGGCCAACATGCTCATATATGATTATATAACTTAGAAAAATTGTCGGATACCCAACCCGACCCCGTTGACTTTTCCGTTGACTTTGACCCGACCAAGTTGACTTTTAATCAAACTTAACCAAATACTTATACAACCTTTCTAACATGATTATTTACTTGTATCTTGCATGAAACTTGACTAGTTGATTCACATGCTAATATAATCGAGTCGTAACGAGCCATAGGACTAATTGAACATCTTTACCCTTCGTGACTATCGTTATTGATACAACCTATTTGTTTAGGTCAAGACTAGCATTGTTCTTTGCACACGTTACTTGTCGAAGTACTTTTTGGTTCGTGTATACAAGGTGAGATCATAGTCCCACTTTTACTCTTTTAAACTTACTTTTGGGATGAGAAAACATAAACGATTCTTTTGAACTAAGTGAACACAAGAACGGGAAAACAAACATTCTACATACGAGTTTAGAACGAAAATCCTCAATCCGATTATCATTAGTTACATCAGATGGTGTAAGCGAGAACTTATGTTATATGGCCATATGGGTTGACAACCCTCATCTTTGACGGTTCGCTACCGTCTACGGATGAAATATATTTTCGGGAAACAGTGTTGTTCTAGCACTAATTTATGGGGTATTCAACGGACGGAATGTTAAGCTTTGATAATTGGGTTCTCGTGAATATTAACTTTTAGAATGTACTATGACTTTATCAATATTGCAACTCTTGTGGTTCAGCTTGCTTTTACTCATTTACTTATTTAAACCTATGATTTCACCAACGTTTTCGTTGACAGATTCTCTATGTTTTTCTCAGGTCCTTGAACTTAGGTGATATATGCTTCCGCTCATTATTTGATACTTGCATTGGATGTCGAGTATACGTGCATTTCATGGAGCATCTTTTGACTTTACTTTAAACCGTGTCGCCTAGATTTCATTCGTATTATAACGTTGTAACTTAACTATTGGTTGAACAATTCTTGTAAACTTTGAAACAATCTTTATTTTGAAATGAAGGCGACATATTTTGGTCAAAAGTTATCTAAAAGACTTATAATCAGGTAATGGGACCCACGTAGCCGACGCCGTCACTTGACGATTTGTCGGGGTCGCTACATTGCCCTCATTTCTTCACAACTTTTTCCCCAGTTTTCACTCAACATTAGTTTCATAAAAGACGTTAAAATGTTTCACCACAAATCGCGGTCTGTTAGTTATATTAGGTGCCAAACAACGTATATCCAAATATTACCGCCGCAACGCGCGGTCAGTATTTTTTCTATTTATATACTAAAATTTTTGTATTAATGAAGGGTCATTACCAATCGAAACGACATTCTACTATATTTGGATCTTAATACAACTTAAGTACGAGTATTATTGGATTATTTAAATAATTAATGAATAATATAAATATCATGCATAGGATACAGATGCAAAATACATTTTTTTTTTTTTACAAAAACGAAAACTTTATAACCAAATCTTTTTTCTCGGAAAGAATAAAAAAAGAACAAGATACAAATAAAAAACGCAGTGGGGCTCGAAAGTAGAAAACTAAGCCTAACGAAACTAATCGAACACAATCTAACTAAAATCGATCCCAGACACGAACCAAACAAACATAGAAAACTTTTAAACTAAATACATGGATGAAACCAAAAAGAAACGAATCAACTAACTATGCTAACAAACTCCATACTAATGAAACAGAACGGAAACTCCACTAACCGAGTGCATTATCCTCAAGTCTATTTTCGGGGCATGCCACCAAGACCTCAACACCGTCATTGTTGATGTCAATGTCATTTCTCACACTAGCCTTGAAAGTTAAAGACGAACCGTTTCCGGTCCCGTCACCAATGGTAGTCCCCTCACTATTTCTTTTCAGTCCGAACTTCTGCGATTTCATCGTTCGAACTGCGGAGAATATTAGACGGATTGGATTAGGCTCAAGTCCTATTGTGAGTTTGAGTCCGTTAGAACTTTTAGGGTTTATATGTTTATTTCTATCCCTATATGTATCGTACTATAATAAAGTTATATCTATAAGTTTTATTGTTTAACACATATTTTAGGGTTTATATTTTTCTTTGTGTCTATATATATATATATATATATATATAGACACACATTATAATAAAGTTGTATTTGGGAGCTTTCATTTATCACAAAATAGTTTAGAGTATTAAAGAACTCGAACTTATATGTTTATCACAAATTAGTTTAGACTATTAAAGAACTCGAACTTATATGTATGATATATGTTGTTGAAGTAAAGGGATCTATAGTTACAACACTAGTTTTATCTACTGTAAATAGGCCCCATAGTTTAGTGCAACGAATCATGGCATATGCTCTTAGACTTTAAGTCGCACAAATTCAAAAAATTGCTTCATCAATTAAATAATACTTATAGAAACATTATATAACGAGACCTTGACAACAATTATCTACACAAATAACTTCTACAAACCATCCTTCTCTTCTTTACAAAATGCAATCTAAGCAACAACTTTCAACTTTTTTTCTATTCATAATCTTCTCATTGCTCATTTTAGGATGTTTTTCTTCACCAAGAAAAACCATACGTTCTAGAAAACCTTGTAAGGAAATGGTACTTTACTTCCACGACATTATTTACAACGGTCACAACGAGAAAAATGCAACTTCAGTCATTGTTGGTGCACCGGCTTGGGGCAATCATACGATATTGGCGAATAAGAACCATTTTGGGAACGTGGTTGTATTCGATGATCCCATAACCTTAGACAACAATTTGCATTCACAGGTCGTGGGGCGTGCTCAAGGATTTTATATTTATGACAAACAAGACATCTTTACGGCTTGGCTTGGATTCACATTTGTGTTTAACTCAAGTGAGCATGTAGGCACCATTAACTTTGCAGGAGCCGATCCTTTGATGAACAAAACACGAGATATATCGGTTATTGGTGGGACCGGTGATTTTTTCATGTCTCGAGGCGTGGCTACATTGATGACGGACGCGTTTGAAGGAGAGGTTTACTTTAGGCTTCGTGTTGATATTAAGTTCTATGAATGTTGGTGATCAAGAAGCTTTCTTGATATTTTGTTTTTGTTAATGCAGCTTCGTTATCTTGTCTGTTTGTTTCGCTAATGATTCTGTAATTCTTAATAAGGAGTAAAAACATGCCATTTTCGAATCATCTAATGTGTTTTTCTATCAAGAACTATTCGTTTGTTATGAGTTAAGTTTATTCTACGCATAACTAGAGTTTGCTTTTTGTTTGTTTGTCTTGTTGAACTAAAGATAGTTTGTTATGAGTTTGTTTGTTTATTCGTTGAGTTGTTTTTTTTTTTTTTTAAACTAAAAATAACGCGAACTCGTATAAAAACGAAAACGTTTTTCAAAAGACAATGTTCTCAACCAAAAGATACAACGAGTGATCGAAGAGGCTCGAACCTAGAGAGCGAGAGCAATTTATAACTATCTAACGCCGAGCCTCGACTATGCCAAAAGTAAACGTGAAACGAACAAAACAAAGACCAAAAACGCTAACAACGAAACCAATAAGACATAACCATACTGCAACTAAATAAATCGAAACGCAACGACCAACTAACACTCTATATAACCGACTTCTTTATTTTACCGTTGACAGGGTCTATCATTCCCGTTCCTGTTAACAATCTTGTAGATTAATACAGTTGATGAAGCGTCCCAACCAAGATAGCCGAAGAACGCTCGATAATATCACGATCCACAAGGTCTTGAAAAAAATCTTTCTCAACTGGTTTACGCCCCAGGTTCAAAGCACTCGGTTTCATGTCCGCACACGACGAACAACCTGCATCGTCCCTGACAAGTTCACCATCAAACAACTTTTGAATCGCATCACCGAAGTCGATATCGTTGATGTTATCAATGAAAGAGTCCGATAAGATCTTTTCCTTATTCGTTTTTCTAAATAAACCCTTGGAATCGATGTCTTCTTGTGGTTTTTTAACTTTGCTATTTAAAAAGTACCAAGCTCGACAAAACCCTTCACACGACGAATCGATCCAATCGGAATCTCGTACATCCCCGAACAAATTCCACCGGTTTATAACCATCTTCATCTCCACTCCTACCTAAATTTCGATTGTCTTTAACAGAAATCTTCTTATCCTGATGCTTCTTAAGCAATTTATCTCTAATAATCTCAAACTTAGTATGAAGATTTGACCACGAAAGCACCTTGATCACATGTCAATCTATCATCCTCGAGCAGAATCAAAAAACGGACTGGACTGAGCCCGACTGCAGAGAACTGGGCCGCATCCACCGACCCAGTTATTAGTTTTATATAATTCATTAATTATTACTCCGTATTAGTTTTATTTATTACAATAAAGTATAATGCAAGTTTTTATCATCAAAATATTTAAATGAGTTGTCGTTTAGACCATCTTTAACAATGATGAGCGTGTTGACGTGTTGCTGGGCAAAGGTGGAGTGTTTGATGGGCATGCTGTAAACTGGTAAATAATAAGTGGCGTGTTGAGTGGTGTGTTGTTGGGTAGGGGTGAGGTATTTTTTATTTGTTTTTCATTTTTTCTTGAATTTTAGTTTTTATTTTATTTAATTATTTATATTATTATTTTGTAATAATAATAACAAATTAATTTTTAAAAAAAATACACACGGGAATTATTAAAATTAATAATACGATTACATTAATAAAATACTTATTAAAAGTCCTAAAAACATAAAATTACTACTTATTAAAAATCCTAAAAACATAAAATTACAATAGATTAAAAATCATAAAAAACATTCTAAATTTATCATTCAATCGACGCTCCCGATTTGGGACTACTTCTAGAATCGAAAGAGACCAGATTAACTGTTCACATGCTTAAATCTACAACATACAACTGAATTCGATTACGGTCTTCCCTGGCGTATTTCTTAAGCTTCTTTCAAATGTTATTATGCAAGCGCAATATTTCCGACCTTTCTTCGTCTAGATACAAAATAGTCGACCATGGGACACATATTTCATTCCTGAGTAATTTTTCCAACTCTGAAATCAAATTCGTTAAGGTAGAAGTCGTTAAATAACATTTTTGTTCCGCCAACGTATGACTTCATGTTGGTCGATAGGTTATCTTCGAAATGAACGTCGAAATTAGCTGACATCGGTGCCATTGAAATGAAGTTGAAATGTATGAGTATGTGTATAGTTGGAGAGTTTGGATACTATCATTAGTATGTACATGTATATATGTAGTCTCAAATAAAATATCTATCCATTGCAATACGGCAAAACTATCCTTTTGATTTCAAATATATACGGCAACACGCTTGACTTCCCGTGCATTCATCCAGCACGCCGTGTACATCGACCCACCAACGCGCCTTGCCACATCAGCTTTCTCTCTCACCTTCCTCACCACTTCCTCCCATAACAATCTCATAACACACCACTACCAACCATGACATACTCTCTCCTCATTACATATCCCCAAAAATTAATTAAATAAATAAAGTTACAAGTGAAAAAGCTATTAATACATATCATTATTGCACAACTGAAAAAGTTGTCGCCCTGGAAAATGTTTGGTGAAGAAATTTTCCAGCACGGAGCTACTTATGCTATTGAAGCATACCCATAGCACATACAATGCCAATAGAGCCCTCCATAGCATGGCTGAAGCATACTTCATAGCATGACCATTGGGAGTGGTCTTATAATTACCGAATCTTATACCCTATATGTTGGTACGTGTTTGACCAGTAATTAGGGGATTGTGTAAGGCTATGTACGTGTGTGTATGTGCGTATATATATATATATATATATATATATATATATATATATATATATATATATATATATATATATATATATATATATATATATATATATATACGTGTGTGTACGTGTGTGTACGTGTGTGTACATGTGTGTAGTGGTAGGATCAAGGGGAAGTAACCAATCGGGGGGAAGCAAAATTTTTTTTTTCTTCGTTTTTTAAAATAACTTTGTTCACAAACATTATAGATTGGATGAAAATATGAATATTTAATAAAGACACTTTGTGATAAATGTTTTTATTTTGGCGGGAAAACGCTCGAAGAAGTAATATATAATAATTATCGTGTTTTTCGAGTGTATGTTGAGGTTTTAAATATTAGGGTTTAGATATTAGGGTTTATAGGGTTTAGAAATTTAGGGTTTAGGGTTTAGATTTAGGGTTTAGATTTAGGATTTAGATTGAGTTTTTAACACGAACGGTCTAGAGTTTAGGGTTTAGAGTTTAGGGTTTAGGGTTTGGGGTTTTGGGTTTAGATTTTGTTGATATGATACACACACGGCCTCTGCCATCTGTTGAGGATTTTAATATCTTGTTGAAGATAGGACTCACGAGGCCGAAAGATTTTTCAAAAAGATGTTCATCATGAACAACAACAACAACGATGAATTAGCAGATGAACTACTACTTTGTGAGCCGAATATTGTGACCTACAACACTATGCTTAAAAGGCTTTGTAAGGTTGGGGATAACTTCACTGCCATTGCTATGCTTAGAATAATGGACGGAAAAGGTGGTTGTTGTAAACCCGATGTAGTTTCATACAATACCTGATGTTATGCGAGGCGTATATGAAATAGCTTATATTTTACTAGGAAATACTATTAAATATGATACAATTTTACACAAGATATTTATTTATTTATAGAATAGATATACCTAAACCTTGCTACAACACTTATAGGCAGTGTACCTAATCGTACAGTAGTGTAGTTTTTAGTAAGTCCGGTTCGTTCCACAGGGAAATCTTTTAAACAAAGCTTAACGCTATATTAGTTTAAATTATAAAAATACAAATATATATATAAGTAATATTATTATTATAAAAAGGGGTTTTTACCGTTTAATGACCGGTTTGTCAATTTTTAAAACTTTAGTCACAGTTAAAACCTAATGTAAAATATTAAATAAATAAAAGACTTAATTCAAAGCGTAAAGTAAATAACGATAATGAAATTGCGATAAATAAAAGTGCGAGAAAATAAAATTGCGATAATTAAAAAGTACGATAATTAAAAGTGCAATTAAATACAATGACAATAAAAGTGCGATAACTAGAAGTGCAATTAAATATGAAATAAAGGAATTATGCTTATTTAAACTTCCGTAATCATGATGTTTGACGTGTTGATTTTAGTTTATTCCCATGGGTTAATTGTTCTTTGTCCTGGATTATTTAATATGTCCGTCTGGTTTTTGTCCACAACAGTCCATCAGTCATAAATATAAAGTTCGAGTGTCCTCGTCAAATTATCCTTATATCCGAAGTTAAATATTCCAACTAATTGGGGACTTAAACTGTAACAAGGTCTTAATACTTTGTTTAATAATTACACCAGGATATCGACTGTGTGTAACCCAAGGTTTTAATACTTTGTTAACAATTATGCCAAGTATCCTTGTACATAATTGCACCCTTGTTTTAATAAGTCTATTAACTATTAATCCATTCCCGTGTCCGGTTAAATGAACTATTATTCGTACATATAAATATCTCGCCCATCGTGTCCGATCGAGTGTATGTGGTTATTTATAGGTACGTCCAATTGTAAATCTTTATATTAAAATTAACAAACTATCATTTAGTTAAACAAATATAAAACCCATTAATAGCCCATAGTCTAATTTCCACAAGTGTCGTTCTTTTGTCCAAACCCAATTATGGTACAAAGCCCAATTACCCAAATTTAAATAATTAGCCCAACATCATGATTACTTCGTTTTAAAGAAGCATAATAATAACTTAGCTACGAGACATTAAATTAAAAAGGTTGAACATAACTTACAATGATTAAAAAATAGCGTAGCGTTACACGGACAGAATTTTGACTTACACCCTTACAACATTCGCTAACATACCCTTATTATTAGAAATTAAAATTAAAATTAAAATTAAAATTAAAATATAATATATATATATATATATATATATATATATATATATATATATATATATATATATATATATATAATATATATCTTACGTATGAATGAAGAAGAAAAAGATGTAAATAATCCGTCGAATTGCATGGCCTTTTATAGGAAGATTACTGTTTTTGTGTGCTCCGCGAGTGCGGTGGGTTTTGCCTTTATAAGCTCCGCGAGTGCGGAGCTGTGAAATCCAGCTCACACAAGTTTGGCTCCTAGCTTGCCGACGGATTTTATTATATAAATATAATATAAATATATAATTTATATAATTAATTATATATTATATTATATTTATATACATAATTAATTTGTAACTTTCGGTCCGTTGCGTCGTACGTTGAAAGCTGGTTCATGTCTCGGTTTCGGATTTTCGAACGTCCTTTCCTTTAATTTAATATCTTGTACTTTGCATTTTGCGTCTTGTACTCTTGTAATTTTGAGACGTTTCTCATCAATAATTTGAACCACTTTGATTGTACTTTGTACTTTTGAGCTTTTTGGTCGTTTGCGTCTTCAATTCGTCGAATCTGTCTTTTGTCTTCACCTTTTAATTTTTAAACAAATATTCCTTGTAAATAGGACAACTGCAACTAAAAGCTTGTCTTTCTTGAGGGATAATGCGATGAAATATATGTTCGTTTTTAGCATTATCAAATATTCCCACACTTGAGCGTTGCTTGTCCTCAAGCAATATAGTCTTGAATAAAAACATACTAGAATCACTTCTTTATTCTTCACACTTTGTACATCAGTGATTTCATTACGGCGGTATGAACAATGATAGTAACGTTGTGGTTTACAGCCCCACATGACTATAACAATTTAGATCCTTTAAGGAAATTGGATCTTTATGAAAACATTTGATCTTTTTGAAAATTCAATCTAGTTTTTACCCAAGATAAGTTTTCCGGAATAACCCTTCACCAGTGTTTGCAAATTGTTTTTGTGGGTTTGGTGGGTTTCAGATTTGAAAATTTTAGCTCAAAACTTATGGTTTTATGTCACCCACTTGCTAACCTTGTATTGGGAAAGTAACACGTCCAGTATACTTGCTCCGTATATTACCTTTCGGTAAACTACCGTCCGGTTGTAAAGGAAAGCGTTGAACAAGCAACTGTTAAGGCAATGTCCCGTGACATGCTTTTGATTATGGTCTATATCGTGTCGGATGCAATTACTATCCTTTGTAGGAGCATTAGTAAAGCTCACCCTATAATTTTTAGGTCTGGCACAAGGTCCTGTCTTCGACCATGCTATTCAACCACCGTTCTTACGGTTGACACCCGATTTAGTTCAGGTGACCTAATGAATTCCAGGTGAATTCCTAGGATTTTACGTTCAATGGTAATGAACGTATTGAAAATGGGTTTTCAGAAAACAAATCGGTTTGTAATTTTGATCAAAATATTTTCTCGTTCAAGCTCGAGTTTAGATATCATCGAATTTCATGAGTTTGTAATTCTCAATCTTTAAGGTCAATCTCAAGGATTGAGTAATATCAGTCTTAAAAGCTGATTTTTGATCTTTAAGGAGATTATCCTTTCTGGGGATCTGATTCATTAGTCTTATCCAGCTAATTTGCACGGCGTCCTCCCCATTTTACGAGATAGATCCTCTCATGGTTAGGAAAAGTCTGACCACTTGGCGACCCTGTTTGATGCTGAGGTCCGTGGATTTCCTGCTGATTTTAGAGATGACTTTTCTAAATTTTTTGTCAACCTACAGCTGGTCTGGACGAAAACTTCATGACCTAAATCATGAAGTGCGTTTCTTTTTCGGAAGACTTTACTTCCTTTTAATGATGGAATTGATTCATCGTGTAGATCCATCTATTCTTTCAAAATAAATTGGGTAAAACTGATTATTATCGTCTAAAACAAAAGTATCTTCAATTATTTATACAAAAATATGTGATATATGTTTTAAATAACTTGGTAAATTTTCCACACTTGGCTTTTATTTTCTTTTATTTGCCTTTTTATTGTCCTCTATTCCATTTTAAATGAATTCTAACATTTTGGTTTGTTTCTCAATTTATGTCCTTTTCGAGGTAACAATAATTTCGGTGTTAACACCTAGTTTTATCGTTCATAAATATGTATAAACATGATTTTGAATTCATTTAATTGAAAATTTTGAAAATTTTACTAGAAATGGGTAGACAGTATATATGTGATGACCCGAAAATTTTTGACTTATTTAAACCAATTCTCTATACGATTTATTATTTTAACACGTTAAACAAAGTCTGTTAGATTGAGTCTCAAAATTTTAGAACTGTTTCATATATACAATTACCTATGACTACTCTCGACGATTCATGAATAATTATATGTATGTATATATATATATACAAGTAAAAACGACTTTCCTACAGTAAAACCCTATTTGCTACAGTAAAAATTACTTTGCTACAGTAAAACACAATTTGCTACAGTAAAACACTATTTGCTACAGTGAAACCGTATTTTGCTACAGTGCTACAGTGAAAACGAGTTTGCTACATTGATTTGCTACAGTAAACACTATTTGCTACAGTAAAACACTATTTGCTACAGTAAAATACTATTTGCTACAGTACACTATTTGCTACAGTAAACACTATTTGATATCGACGAACTAGCAAACAGAAACAGAAAAGGCGGCCATGCGATCGCATGGCAAAAACACTGAAAACTCATGCGATCGCATGAGCTACAGTAAATCGAAAAGTACTATAAAAGGTCAGTTTTGCTCGACGAAATTTTTCATAAATTATATCTGTACGTAAATTTTATAATTATAATTATAATTATAATTTTAATTTTAAGTTTAATAATAATAAAATATATTCGAGGGTATTTTTAATTCGGGTTTCAAACCGTTTTAAAATAAGGAAATATTGTGTATTGTTCGGGGTATTGTTCTTGAATCCAAGACCAACCATACAGTCGTCTACCATCATTACGTCTACGCAATTTGCCTACAATATTGAATCGCAATATTGAACTGTGAGTTATAGTCTCCCTTTTTAAATACTTTAAATATTTTTGGGCTGAGAATACATGCAATTTATTTTAAACGCGATAAGACACAAGTACATACTAAATTTTACACTGAGTTAAACCAAAAATCCCTTAGCTTTGGTAACTAGTAGCTACCAGTACATCGGATATGGACTGGTGGGCGCGAATAATTGTATATGGATCCATAGGGCTTGACATCCCCGTCCGAGCTAGAGCGCTAGCCTTTTAACGGACGTATGTTATTTGAGTTTAAGACACGTTGGTTTGCGTGTATTAAAACGAATGGGGTAATTATCACTATAGCGTTAAGTTTAGTTACCAGGGTGCTCTGTTACGTAGAATCTATTGATAAACTTTTGATAAAATTTTGTGGTCTATCTTTATATATGTTTATGACTCGAGCAATTAAACCTATAACTCACCAACATTCGTGTTGACTTTTTAGCATGTTTTATTCTCAGGTCCTTAGAATGCTTCCGCTGTGATGTGCTTGTTGCCTGCATGGAGTCTCTCATGCTTTGTACAAAGTTTATTGCATTCAAAATAAAACTGCGTTGTGTAATAAATAATTGGACTGTGATGTCAACCTGTAAATTAAAGACTTATGTATTTCGGGGTTTTGCTTATACCTAAGCACTTGCCCACATGTTTATAACTTTCTATGTTTAGAAAGTCACTTATTTTAATGAATGCAATATTTTATCAAAACGTATCATATAGAGGTCAAAACCTCACTGTGGAATCAATGATTAACGTGCCGCGTCAATAGCGATTTTGACGGGTCGTTACAGTTGGTATCCGAGCTTGAGGTCATAGGGAACCAGAAATTACATTAGTGTGTTTAACTGGTAATTGTTAGGATGCATTAGTGAGTCTGGACTATGACCATATCTGTTTTTACTGATTTTTGCTTATTATTAGGTCAAAAACATTATATGTGATATATTTATATGCTAACGTAATTGTTGTTTCAATTATGTGATAGATGACTTCCTCTAATCCTATCATTTTGTACGACTCGGAATCGGACACTGAATCTATTATATCCACAACTGAAAAGGGCGTTCCAATACCTATTAAAGAAGAAATTGTGTTAGCCGGGGAATCTCAACTCCCGGTAAACCCAGAGGAGGTTCCAGCTCCACCCAGCTTTAGTTTTCCGGAGCCACAGTATCGTTGGCATGGACCCATGATCCCTGGAGTAAACGAGGATCGTCTATTTCTAAACAAATATGGACATTGGTCCAGATATACCGCCGATGGGTGGGTTGTGCCGATTACGCCTGGCAGATTTCGGTTCATGACCACCGGTACATATTCTTGCAGTTCGTCATCATATTCTCCTACACATGACTCAGACAGTTCGTCATCAGACGAGATCAGTAAGGAGGAGGATTTCGCTAATGAAATAAAAGAGATCACTAAGGAGAAATTCCAACTTGCTATAGATAATAAAAACAACCACAATAATAAAAAGTCCTTAATTATTAAAAAGGAACATGACCATTCGATCCGTAACCACCCTTATTGTATTAAACCCACTGAGGTAACGGGTACCTCAAAACCCCAACCAAAAATAAAATACACTGCCAGAATGTCTGTCGGACCATGTGCACACAAACAATTGGCAGAGAGAACCAAATGGGAAGAAGTTTCTGATAGTTCTGAATAAACGACCTCGCAACCATAAATCTTCCATGCGCTATTTTATTGCTTATGTGTGCTACTCTATCTTGTTATGTAAAATAAGCATATGTAAAATATCAGTATTGTATGGTATTGTATTATTTTGGTTTATTAATAATAAATGCATGGAATGATTATTTGTATTATTACTACTTCTTATTATTATTATTACATAATAATGTAGTAACTCGCTATAATTTTTTATAGTGGAATATTATTAGGATTTTAGTAGTTAATTCCTTGTACTAGCTATTATGTATGAACTTAACGGGTAGGTAATACCCTAGAAATAATTATAAAATGCTAATAAGAAGAAAAGGCTTTTATAATAATCGGTTCATATTATTAATATGCTACGATTAACTATTGACAACTCATTTTACCTATAATATTCTATATGATTAAATTATATCTGTTGTGTTTATTGAAGAAACATGTCTCAAATGTCGGATGCTGAGTTTGAGCAACTAGTCGAGAAACGTGTGAATGAAAGAATTGCTGCAACCGAAGCAGCAAAAGCAACAGCTGAAGCAGCAGCCAAAGCAGCAGCCGTAAACACAAATTCACGAAACAGATGCTCATACAAAACTTTTCAAGGATGCAAACCACAGACGTTTAGTGGAACTGAGGGACCAGTCGGCCTAACCCGATGGTTTGAAAAGATGGAGTCCGTTTTCAAAATCAGTAATTGTGCGAACGGAGACAAGTCAAAGTATGCTTCGTGCACGTTGCAAGATGGTGCACTTACTTGGTGGAACAATTATGCTAAAGCAGAAGGAATAGATACGGCATATGATATCTCTTGGGAAGAACTGAAAAAGATGCTAATCGAGGAGTACTGTCCTCGAAACGAGATCAGAAAAATGGAATCTGAGTTACGTAATCTGAAGGTTATCGGCGCGAATCTCAATAACTATGAAAAGCGTTTCATGGAACTAGCCTTGTTGTGTCCCGAATTGGTGCCAAATGAGAAACGAAAGATAGAAATGTATATTGACGGTTTATCGATCAATATCAAAGGAAATGTTACATCGTCCAAACCGAATACGATGCAGGAAGCCATGACAATGGCACACCAACTCATGGACCAGATCACAGAGAGTTCGATTAAGGCACCAATTACCGAAGTCAAGACAACTGAAGGAAAGAGGAAATGGGAAGACTATAAGGGCAAAAGTACTCACCTGAAGAAACAAGAAACTTTTAAAGGTAAACAAGATGGGGCAACTGCAAGTCCAAACTATAAGGGACCCCATCCGTTCTGCAAAATATGTTACACACATCATGCAGGTTATTGTCAAGTGGTCTGTGATAAGTGCAACAAGAAAGGACATGTGGCGAAAGATTGTTATGCCACCGTTTCTGAAGTAAAGACAAAACTGACTGATGTCAAGAAATGTTTTGGATGCGGGAAGTCTGGTCACTTTATAAATCAATGCCCTGATAAGGAGAAGAACAAAGAACCCGCACGTGGGAGGGCATTTAATGTTAGTGCCAGTAAAGCACGTGAGGATCCTAATCTTGTCACGGGTACGTTTACCGTTAATAATCAACTAGCTTCTATTATGTTTGATACGGGTGCTGATAGAAGTTATATGTGTAAAGACTTTAGTTTTAAACTAAAATGTGCATCATTACCTCTAGACGATAAATATACTATTGAATTAGCTAATGGTAAACTGATAAAAGCCGATAAAATTTGCCATGGTTGCGAAATGAATCTCGCTGGTGAAACCTTCAAAATTGATTTGATACCCGTAGAACTAGGAAGTTTTGACGTAATTGTTGGCATGGACTGGATGTCCAAAACAAGAGCGGAAGTTGTTTGCGCTGAGAAAGCAATCCGCATCCCTCGTAAGGATGAAACGTCATTAATGATTTATGGGGAGAAGAGCAACTCAAAGCTGAACTTTATCAGCTGTATGAAGGCCCAGAAACTTATAAGAAAAGGTTGTTATGCTATTCTGGCACACGTAAAGAAGATCGATACTGAAGAAAGAAGCATTAATGACATGCCGGTTGTAAGAGAATATCCCGGAGTATTTCCAGAAGAATTACCGGGGCTACCTCCACACAGATGTGTAGAATTCCAGATTGATCTCATACCAGGAGCTGCACCTGTAGCCCGATCTCCATATAGACTTGCACCTTCAGAAATGCAAGAATTACAAGACCAGTTGCAAGAATTATCGGACCGTGGATTTATTCGTCCTAGTTTTTCACCTTGGGGTGCTCCTATTCTGTTCGTCAAGAAGAAGGATGGATCTATGAGAATGTGCATAGATTACCGAGAATTAAATAAATTAACGATCAAGAATCGGTACCCATTACCGAGGATTGATGATTTGTTTGATCAATTGCAAGGATCAAGTGTTTATTCTAAGATTGATCTACGCTCCGGATATCATCAACTGAGAGTGAAGGAAGAAGATGTTCCTAAAACCGCGTTCAGAACCCGTTACGGTCACTATGAGTTTCTAGTCATGCCTTTTGGATTAACTAATGCTCCAGCAGTATTCATGGATCTAATGAATCGCATCTGTAGACCGTATTTAGACAAATTTGTCATTGTTTTTATCGACGACATATTGATTTACTCGAAGAACAAGGAAGAACATGAGCAACACTTAAGACTGGTACTGGAGATACTCAAGAAAGAAGAATTGTACGCAAAATTTTCGAAGTGTGATTTCTGGTTACAAGAAGTACAATTTTTGGGCCATGTTGTCAGTAAACATGGAATTAAAGTTGACCCCGCCAAGATCGAAGCCATTAGTAAATGGGAAACCCCGAAGACTCCAACACAAATTCGCCAATTCTTAGGTCTTGCTGGTTACTACCGAAGATTCATTCAAGATTTCTCTAGGATCGCAAAACCCTTAACTGCATTGACTCAAAAGGGAAAGAAGTATGATTGGTCCACGGAACAGGAATCCTCATTCCAGTTATTAAAGACGAAGTTAACGTCTGCACCCATTTTGTCATTACCGGAAGGAAATGATGATTTCGTGATCTATTGTGATGCTTCACGCCAAGGTTTAGGATGTGTATTAATGCAACGCACAAAAGTCATCGCATATGCCTCACGACAACTAAAAATTCATGAAAAGAACTATACGACGCACGATTTGGAACTTGGAGCAGTAGTTTTTGCACTCAAAATATGGAGACACTATCTATATGGCACCAAGTGTATAGTGTACACCGACCATAAGAGTCTTCAGCATATTTTTGATCAAAAACAACTCAATATGAGGCAACGTCGCTGGGTAGAGTTGTTAAACGATTACGATTGTGAAATTCGTTACCACCCCGGAAAAGCTAATGTTGTAGCTGATGCCCTAAGTCGAAAAGAAAGAGTAAAACCTCTTAGGGTCCGAGCTTTGAATATTACAATTCATACTGATCTCACAAAGCAAATTCAAGCAGCACAGTTAGAAGCTTTAAAAGAAGAAAACGAAAAAGGTGAAATGAGCAAAGGGTTAGAAAAACAACTTGAAGTAAAAGCCGATGAAACCCTGTATTTTGCTGGTAGGATATGGGTACCAAGACATGGTAACCTAAGGCAACTAGTACTAGATGAAGCACACAAAACGAGGTACTCAATTCACCCAGGAAATGGGAAAATGTACCACGATCTCAAGAAGTTCTATTGGTGGCCTAATATGAAGACAGAAATTGCTACTTATGTAAGCAAATGTTTGACGTGTGCAAAGGTTAAAGCTGAGCACCAAAAGCCATCAGGATTACTGCAACAACCAGAAATTCCGCAGTGGAAATGGGAAAGAATAACCATGGATTTCATTACGAAATTGCCAAGGACTGCAAGTAGTCATGATACTATTTGGGTGATAGTTGATCGTCTAACTAAATCAGCTCACTTCCTACCAATAAAGGAGACAGAAAGTATGGAGAAATTAGCACGCCTATATTTGAAGGAAGTAGTTTCTAGGCATGGTGTACCCATCTCCATCATATCTGATCGCGACACCCGATTCACATCACGTTTTTGGCAATCATTACAAAAAGCATTGAGAACTCGATTAGATATGAGCACCGCTTATCACCCACAGACAGATGGTCAAAGTGAAAGAACAATACAAACATTGGAAGACATGTTACGGGCATGCGTGATTGACTTTGGAACCAGTTGGGATCGACACTTACCGTTGGCAGAATTTTCATACAATAACAGCTATCATACGAGCATCAACGCAGCACCATTTGAAGCACTTTACGGTAGAAAGTGCAGATCTCCTATCTGTTGGAGTGAAGTAGGAGAAAGACAACTTACTGGACCAGAAATTATTCACGAAACCACCGAAAATATCATTCAAATACAACAGCGATTGAAAACGGCCATGAGTCGCCAAAAGAGTTATGCTGATGTAAGAAGAAAACCGCTAGAATTTCAAGTGGGCGACAAAGTCATGTTGAAAGTGTCACCCTGGAAAGGCGTTGTACGATTCGGTAAACGAGGAAAGCTAAGTCCTAGGTATGTAGGACCCTTTGAAATCACCGAAAGAATTGGAGCAGTTGCTTATCGATTAAAGCTACCGCAAGAACTTAGTAGTGTTCACGACACATTTCACGTGTCAAATTTGAAGAAATGTTTAGCTGAAGAGGATGTCGTAATTCCTCTTGACGAAATACGAATTAATGATAAACTCCATTTTGTCGAAGAACCTGTTGAAATCATGGACCGTGAGGTCAAACAATTAAAACAAAGCAAAATACCGATAGTTAGAGTTCGTTGGAACGCAAGACGAGGACCCGAGTTTACTTGGGAACGTGAAGATCAAATGAAGCAAAAGTATCCACATTTGTTCACTGATATCGCTCATGAAACAGGTACTACTCAAAATTTCGGGACGAAATTTTCTTTAACGGGGAGGTACTGTGATGACCCGAAAATTTTTGACTTATTTAAACCAATTCTCTATACGATTTATTATTTTAACACGTTAAATAAAGTCTGTTAGATTGAGTCTCAAAATTTTAGAACTGTTTCATATATACAATTATCTATGACTACTCTCGACGATTCATGAACAATTATATGTATGTACATATATATATACAAGTAAAAACGACTTTCCTACAGTAAAACCCTATTTGCTACAGTAAAAATTACTTTGCTACAGTAAAACACAATTTGCTACAGTAAAACACTATTTGCTACATTGAAACCGTATTTTGCTACAGTGCTACAGTGAAAACGAGTTTGCTACATTGATTTGCTACAGTAAAACACTATTTGCTACAGTACACTATTTGCTACAGTAACACTATTTGATGTCGACGAACTAGCAAACAGAAACAGAAAAGGCGGCCATGCGATCGCATGGCAAAAACACTGAAAACTCATGCGATCGCATGAGCTACAGTAAATCGAAAAGTACTATAAAAGGTCAGTTTTGCTCGACGAAATTTTTCATAAATTATATCTGTACGTAAATTTTATAATTATAATTATAATTATAATTTTAATTTTAAGTTTAATAATAATAAAATATATTCGAGGGTATTTTTAATTCGGGTTTCAAACCGTTTTAAAATAAGGAAATATTGTGTATTGTTCGGGGTATTGTTCTTGAATCCAAGACCAACCATACAGTCGTCTACCATCATTACGTCTACGCAATTTGCCTACAATATTGAATCGCAATATTGAACTGTGAGTTATAGTCTCCCTTTTTAAATACTTTAAATATTTTTGGGCTGAGAATACATGCAATTTATTTTAAACGCGATAAGACACAAGTACATACTAAATTCTACACTGAGTTAAACCAAAAATCCCTTAGCTTTGGTAACTAGTAGCTGCCAGTACATAGGATATGGACTGGTGGGCGCGAATAATTGTATATGGATCCATAGGGCTTGACATCCCCGTCCGAGCTAGAGCGCTAGCCTTTTAACGGACGTATGTTATTTGAGTTTAAGACACGTTGGTTTGCGTGTATTAAAACGAATGGGGTAATTATCACTATAGCGTTAAGTTTAGTTACCAGGGTGCTCTGTTACGTAGAATCTATTGATAAACTTTTGATGAAATTTTGTGGTCTATCTTTATATATGTTTATGACTCGAGCAATTAAACCTATAACTCACCAACATTCGTGTTGACTTTTTAGCATGTTTTATTCTCAGGTCCTTAGAATGCTTCCGCTGTGATGTGCTTGTTGCATGCATGGAGTCTCTCATGCTTTGTACAAAGTTTATTGCATTCAAAATAAAACTGCGTTGTGTAATAAATAATTGGACTGTGATGTCAACCTGTAAATTAAAGACTTATGTATTTCGGGGTTTTGCTTATACCTAAGCACTTGCCCACATGTTTATAACTTTCTATGTTTAGAAAGTCACTTATTTTAATGAATGCAATATTTTATCAAAACGTATCATATAGAGGTCAAAACCTCACTGTGGAATCAATGATTAACGTGCCGCGTCAATAGCGATTTTGACGGGTCGTTACAATATAAGACTAGGGTTGTTCTTTATTATCAGAGAGCACTAGATTCTAATACAACTACTGCGTTACTAGTATTTTTAATGGTAACCAAGTGTATAAGTTAAAAATTTTAAAAATCCGAAAGAATTTAACCCTTCCCACACTTAAGATCTTGCAATGCCCTCATTTGCAAGAAATCAGTAACAATTTAAATTATTGAGGGTGATTAGCGTAGAAAAATAATTAAATTTTACCAAAGTTTCCAAACATATTGGCGTTTGTTTTTTTTATAAAAAGGTTATAATTTCTAAAACATAAATTAATAAAATTTTAAAAATTTGTTTCTTTTTAGAAGCGAGGGCGTTTCGGATTGTTGTCCTAGTCTGTCCCTCGACAAAATTTTAAAATTCGTCAATTCAAAGCGCGGTTTTTAAAAGTAAAGAATTTTTTTTTTTTTTGGGTTTTTTAATGTTTTTGGCATACTTTAATTCAATAAGATTAAAAATAATGATAATAAAAGTTCTCGTCCCTCCCTCGAGTAAAGCAATTTCGGTTCAAAGACCTAGTCTTCAACTCACGACGAATTTTAAAAATCATATTTTTAACTTAATGAAATAAAGTAAATTTTTGTTTTTAAATTCACATCAAACTTTAATTAAAAATGCATAAAATTAATAATTCATATTTTTAAAAATTAAAAATTCACACCAAACTTATATTATATTTTTGTTTTTATACATACAAACTTATATTAAAAATATTAATTTTTCAAATATTTACAATTTTAAATATATTAATTTAAAAATTTTACAATATTATTTTAATATTAATTTTAAAAATAAAGTAAAAATAAAATTAAAAATCTTTTTGGTCTTTTATCCCACTTTACTCAATCAAATATTATCAAAAATATACGCCCCTCTTTTCAGTAAAGTAATTTCAGTTTTATAACCTAGTTTAACTCATGACGAATTTTTGAAATATTTTGGGTTGATTGATTAAAGATATTTATACCTTAAGAATAAACGGTAAATTTCGCAGTGATGTAATAAATTTTTGTATGATATCAATAATTTCAGTTGCAAGACCTAATTTTATCGAATACCACTTTAATACTTTATAGCGAAAAAATTAGCGTTTATTATCAAAAGGTTAAAAATAAAAATAAAAACTGTACAAACTTACCTGTGAGATAGTATTCTTGGTGATATGCTCTAGCCCACTCATAAGATAGTCGGACTAATTAGTTTTCCATAGCTACATAGGCGTAACCTCGAGCATTCAACGTTTTTTCTTCTAAACATATGAACGGTCCATCTCTGCATAAAGTAACAAATTCGGTCTTTGAATAGGTTTGATTATTTGAACATTTTCCTTCGTGTGACCATTTTCCGCATTTGTGACATCTTTCAAGGTGTCGTGCTCTTCTTTTCGCTGCGGATTTTGATTTTCCTTTACCAAATTGTAACTTATTATTTTCGCATCTGGATTCTTTTCTTACTCCGTCCAATTTACCTCTGATTAATGATACTATTTCACTTGGAAGGGTGTCATTATTACGTTTAGTGATCAAAGCGTGTAGCATTAGACCATGGTTTAGTTCACAGGAAGTCTTCATCTCGTAAAATCTAAAAAAATAAAAATTCAGAATGGGGGGAGAAGACTAGTTCTTTAGGGTCTACTAGGGAAAGACCATTCGGATTCCATTCTCGAGAACTACACGAAAACAAAAAATCTAACTCTAACAGAAATACATATTATCCTTTAAAGACTTGATTCTCCCCACACTTAGTTAGCTGTGGTCTCGAAATTGTGATTAACTTCGTTGTCGACTTCCATTGGACTATCTATGTAATGTTTAACTCTGTGACCATTAACCTTAAATTCAATTCCATTTGAATTTATTAATTCTATTGTTCCGTATGGAAAAACTCTTTTAACTATAAATGGTCCAGACCATCTTGATTTCAATTTTCCAGAAAATAGCTTGAATCGTGAATTGAAAAGAAGAACTCTGTCTCCTTCTTTAAATTCTTTTGAACTTCTGATTCTTTTATCATGCCATTTCTTCGTTCTTTCCTTATAGATCAACGAATTTTCGTATGCTTCATGTCTTAATTCTTCTAATTCGTTTAGTTGACTTAACCGTAGACGTCCCGCTTCATGTAAATCAAGATTACATATCTTCAAAGCCCAAAATGCTTTGTGTTCAATTTCTACTGGAAGATGACATGCTTTTCCGTAAACTAGTCTAAAAGGTGTGGTTCCAATTGGAGTTTTGTAGGCTGTTCTAAAAGCCCAGAGTGCATCCTCCAATTTCATGGACCATTCCTTCAGATTTGATCCTACGGTTTTCTCTAGAATACGTTTTAAAGCTCGGTTGGTATTTTCAACTTGTCCACTTATTTGTGGATGATAAGCGGTGGAGATTTTATGAGTTACTCCATATCTTTTGAGAACTTTCTCAAGTTGATTATTACAGAAATGAGTTCCCCGATCACTTATTAAAGCTTTCGGTGTTCCAAACCTTGCAAAAAGACGTTTTAAAAAGTTGACTACAACTCGTGCATCGTTAGTTGGGAGAGCTTGTGCTTCCGCCCATTTAGATACATAATCAATGGCAACGAGAATGTATAGATTATTATGAGATTTTTGAAATGGACCCATAAAGTCAATACCCCAAATGTCAAATACTTCACATACTTGAATGACATTTTGTGGCATTTCATCACGTTGACTTATTTTTCCGGCCCTTTGACAAGCATCACAGGATTTGCAAAGAAGGTGTGTGTCTTTGAAAATTGTAGGCCAATAGAATCCAGCATCATAAACTTTTCTTGCTGTGAGCTGAGGCCCATAATGCCCTCCTGTTGGTCTTGTGTGACAATGGTTTAAGATTTGACTGGCTTCATCTCCAAATACACATCGGCGTATTATTCCATCGGGACAACTTTTAAACAAATGTGGATCTTCCCAGAAATATTGTTTTATATCACTAAAGAATTTCTTTCGTTTTTGGTACGACAACCCTTTTTCAAGGAATCCACATACTAAGTAGTTTGCATAGTCTGCAAACCATGAAATTTCATTATAATCTATCTTCAATAGATATTCATCAGGAAAGTTGTCTTGTATGGCTGATTCATTTAGAACTTCTAATTCAGGATTTTCAAGACGAGAAAGATGATCAGCGGAGAGATTTTCTGCTCCCTTTTTGTCTCGGATTTCAATATCGAACTCTTGTAAGAGTAAGATCCAACAGATTAATCTTGGTTTGGCATCTTGTTTCGAAAATAGGTATCTAAGAGCAGAATGGTCGGTATAGACCACCGTTTTAGCTAGAACTAGAACGAGATATGAACGAAATTTGTCAAAAGCAAAGACAATAGAAAGGAGTTCTTTTTCAGTAGTTGTGTAATTTGTTTGTGCTCCTTGTAATGTCTTACTAGCATAATAAATAGGTTGAAATCGTTTTTCAATCCTTTGTTCTAAAACGGCTCCCATTGCAAAATCACTTGCATCGCACATAAGTTCAAACGGTAAATTCCAATTTGGTGTTATCATGATCGGCGCATTAGTGAGTTTTTCTTTAAGAATATTAAAAGATTTGATACATTCATCTGAAAAGATGAATGGAGCATCCTTTTCTAGGAGTTTATTCATAGGAGTGGCAATTTTAGAAAAATCTTTTATGAAACGTCGGTAAAAACCGGCATGCCCTAGAAAATTCTTAACTCCTCTAACATTGGTGGGATGTGGAAGTTTAGCAATTACATCTACTTTAGCTCTATCCACTTCAATTCCTTCCTTTGAAATTTAAGTCCAAGAACAACGCCTTCTTTAACCATGAAATGGCATTTCTCCCAATTAAGAACTAGATTTGATTGTTCACATCTAATAAGCATTCGTTCAAGATTAACTAAACATGATTCAAAAGTATCACCGAAGACTGAAAAGTCATCCATGAAAACTTCCATGCATTCTTCTATCATGTTGTGAAAAATCGCCATCATGCACCTTTGAAAGGTTGCAGGGGCGTTGCAAAGTCCAAATGGTATGCGTTTGTAAGTAAAAGTACCATAAGGGCACGTGAATGTGGTTTTCTCTTGATCCTCGGGTGCTATTGGAATTTGAAAATATCCGGAAAAACCATCAAGAAAACAATAGTAACTATTTCCGGCTAATCTTTCCAACATTTGATCAATAAAAGGTAAGGGAAAGTGATCTTTTCTGGTGGCGTCATTTAATTTTCTATAATCAATACAAACACGCCATCCTGTTACAGTCCCAGTAGGAATAAGCTCATTTTTCTCATTTGTAATGACAGTCATGCCACCCTTTTTAGGCACGCATTGAACTGGGCTTACCCATGGACTATCAGAAATTGGATAAATTAAACCTGCATCTAGCAGTTTAATAATTTCTTTCTTAACAACATCTTGCATATTAGGATTTAGTTTTCTTTGGCATTGCACATACGTTTTATGACCTTCTTCCATAAGGATTTTATGTGTGCAATACGAAGGACTTATTCCTTTAATATCATGAATCTTCCATGCAATGGCTGGTTTATGAGCTTTTAACACAGAAATGAGTTGAGATTTTTCATTTTCAGTAAGAGAAGACGATATTATTACAGGTAATTCAGATTCACCATGTAAATAATCATATTCCAAATGGTTTGGAAGTGGCTTTAACTCTAATGTCGGTGGTTCTTCTATCGATGATTTATATCGATATCTGTCTTCTTCTTTTAGCATTTGAATTTCTTCTGTTGTTGGTTCATATCCATTAGCCATAAGTGTAGCTAACATTTCAGTTTCATCACTTGGTTCAGTACTTTCTCCTAAAGAATATTCTCCTGTTCCTTGTAATTCTGGAAATTCTTCTAACAAATCTGCATGTGTATCTATAGTTTGAATATAATAACATGTATCATCTGCAGATTGCGGTTGTTGCATTGCTCTATCAACTGAAAAGGTAACACTATCATCCTCTATACTTAGGGTCAGTTTCTTACCAAACACGTCTATTATTACTTTAGCCGTGTTTAAGAATTGTCTTTCTAATATGAGAGGTACTCGAGAATCTTCTTCCATGTCCAGAACAACAAAATCTACTGGAAATACTAAAGTACCAACTTTAACTAGCATGTTCTCCATTATCCCTCTAGGATATTTTATTGATCTATCGGCTAGTTGTATGCTTATTCGTGTTGGTTTCAATTCTCCAAGGTCTAGTTTAGCGTATAGTGAATACGGCATTAAATTTATACTAGCACCTAAGTCTGCCAATGCTTCTATTGAACTAAGACTACCCAGAAAACATGGAATTGTGAAACTTCCTGGATCAGATAGTTTTTCTGGTATCTTATTCAACAACACTGCTGAACAATTAGCATTCATAGTAACAGCCGAGAGTTCTTCCATTTTCTTTCTATTTGAGATTAGATCTTTCTGAAATTTAGCATATCTAGGCATTCCTAAAATTACATCAATGAAAGGAAGATTTACATTTATTTGTTTAAACATATCCAAGAATTTGGATTGCTCGGTTTCAAGTCTCTCTTTTTTCATTTTACTCGGGTAAGGAAGTGGTGGTTGGTATGGTTTAACATAAGGTTTAGCCTTAACTGTGTTATCTTCATTAACCTTTTCAACTACCGGTTCTTTTTCCTTATCTTGTTCAGGTTGTGGTTCTTGTGGAGTAGGAATAGCTTCATCAGAAATTACAGGTATTTCAGGTGGTTTAAGTGTCATACCACTTCTTGTGGTAATGGTTTTAGCTGTTTCATTTCGGGGGTTAGCATTTGTATCACTAGGTAGACTTCCCGGTTTTCTTTCACCTATTAACCTTCCTAGGTTGCTCACTTCTTGTTTCAGATTTTGAATAGAAGCTTGTTGATTTCTAAATGCTTGAGCATTTTGTTCATTGTTTTGTTTCTGAGATGTGAAAAATTGAGTTTGAGATTCAACTAGCTTCATCATCATATCTTCTAAATTCGGCTTTTTATCATCGGTTTGTGGTGGTTTGTTTTGAAAATTAGGTCTTTGCTGATTGTAAGTATTATTGGATACTTGTTGATTACTAGGACCTTGTTGGTTGTTGTATGGAACATTACGGTTATAATTCTGATTTTGATTATAAATTGGTCTTGGCGGTTGATAATTATTCTGATAATTATTTCCAGGCCTTTGGTTTATATATGAAACATTCTCTCTTTGTTCCATTGTTAGTTCAATACTGAGACAATCTTTTGTCAAATGTGGTCCTCCACACTGCTCACAACTAATTCGTATTGAGTGTATATCCTTAGTCATCTTTTTCATTCGTCTCTCGACAGCATCTATCTTTGCAGAAATGGAATCTAAGTCATGGCTAGAATCGGCTCTAGCTGCTTTAGATGATCTAACGATATCTTTTTCTTGGTGCCACTCATGTGAGTGGGAAGCAGTGTTATCAATAATTTTATAAGCATCAGCTTCTGTTTTCTTCATAATGGAACCACCAGCTGCTATGTCTATGTCTTTCCTTGTAGTGATGTCGCATCCTTGGTAGAATATTTGTACTATTTGACAAGTGTCTAAACCATGTTGCGGACATCCTCTCAATAACTTTCCAAATCTTGTCCACGCCTCATATAGAGTTTCATTTGGCTTCTGTGCGAACGTAACAAGTGTCTAAACCATGTATCAATCGCCCCTTCAGGTAATGATTCTAACCAATCTTTGGCTTCTCCCTTTAAAGTCCAGGGAAATAACATGAGATATATCTGTTCATCTTCAACTTCTCTTATTTTAAATAGAGTGCAGATCCTATTAAAGGTACGAAGATGTTCATTTGGATCTTCCTTCAGCGCACCACTAAATTGGCATTGATTAGTCACCATATGTAGAATTTGTCCTTTGATTTCATAATCTGGCGCATTAATGTCAGGTTGAGTAATTGCGTGACCTTGGCCAGTGCGTTTAGCTCTCATTCGGTCTTCCATACTTAGAGGTTCCAGATTCTCCATTATCGAATTTGTTGAATCTGAATCACTAGAGGATTCTGATTTAATGGTTGGTTCCTCAACAATCTCCGTTTGAATGATTGGTGGTTCCGGAGGAAAGATTAGTGGTTCAGGATCTATGCATTGTCCCTGAATATTCTCCGGATTCTCAATTGTGAGGTCGGGTTCAAAAAATGGATTATCGAAAATTTGAATTGGAGTACTTGGTCGACTGGATGACGATTCTAAAGAAAAATCAACGGCGAAAATATTTGCTAGATGTCTTGATCGAGTTACAGGTGGTGAACGTACAAAAGGTGGTGAACGTTTTGCTCGGTGCATTCACTGAATATCCTATTAGTTTTTAAAAAGAAAGAAAAATTATATAAGTTATCCAATTAATAGACTTTTATGATTTTGCCCACGTTTCGAATAGCCAAAAGATGCAGCAGAGGGGCAGGATTCGTTTGGTCTCAATATAATTGAGTACTGTTTGGCTCCAATAACCCGGTCCACGTACAAATCCAACTATTACTACGAACCAGAAAATTTTGATGTCTATCAATTTAACCGTTTAAAATAATTTTTCGTTTGAAATTTAAAGAAATATTAGATAAGAAATAGAGAAAATTCTAAGTCCTAAAAACTAGAATGGCGAGAAATAAGAGAGAAAAAGAGCGCGTCGAAAAACGTCGAAAAATAAAAAGGCGAAAAATAATAGGCGTCGAAAAATAAAAATAAGAAAGTAGCGCGTCTAAACTTAAAAAGGCACTAAAAACTAAAAATTAAAAGTTGAGTCTAAAAATATTAAAGCTTAAAAGAAATACTATATCCCAAATGGCAATATCTTAAAAAGGTACTAAAAACTTAGAGCAGCGTCACAAAATTCTAAAGCACCTAAATCTTAGTCTAAAGAAAAAGCACTTAAGGGATTTTACAGCAAAGCCTAAAAATCTAGAAGTAAAAATAACTATGGCAAAAACTATGACTTAAAACTAAATACGAGCGAAAAATACAAAAAAGTACGCTAAAACGAATAAAAAGATACAAAATATAAAAAATAATATACTAAAAGTTGTAAAAAGTACAATTTTTATAAAAATATTATTTTTATATAAAACTATTAATTTTATATATTTAATAAAACTTAATATAACTTAAAAATACAAATTAAATAAAAACTAAAACTAATTAATTTAAAATTAAAACCTAATTAATATTAATATTAATATAATTAAACCCTAATTTCGCATTAAATGAGTACCAGGTTTGACCTGTCAGAGGACCTCCGCGAGTGCGGTATGGTCCAGTTCAAATTCTCCGCGAGTCGCGGAGGGTTCAATTTCAGCTCAGAAGGGTTCGATTTCTATAGGTTCAGTTTTTTTTTTTTTTTTTTAAAAACTTATATTTTTATAAAAAGAACTTGATAAATTTTTTTTTTTTTTAAATATAGCGTTGCGCTTTCGGCGTTTATGTTCCCCGGCAGCGGCGCCAAAAATACTTGATGTTATGCGAGGCGTATATGAAATAGCTTATATTTTACTAGGAAATACTATTAAATATGATACAATTTTACACAAGATATTTATTTATTTATAGAATGGATATACCTAAATCTTGCTACAACACTTAAAGGCAGTGTACCTAATCGTACAGTAGTGTAGTTTTTAGTAAGTCCGGTTCGTTCCACAGGGAAATCTTTTAAACAAAGGTTAACGCTATATTAGTTTAAATTATAAAAATACAAATATATATATAAGTAATATTATTATTATAAAAGGGGGTTTTTACCGTTTAATGACCGGTTTGTCGATTTTTAAAACTTTAGTCGCAGTTAAAACCGAACGTAAAATATTAAATAAATAAAAGACTTAATTTAAAGCGTTAAGTAAATAACGATAATGAAATTGCGATAAATAAAAGTGCGAGAAAATAAAATTGCGATAATTAAAAAGTACGATAATTAAAAGTGCAATTAAATACAATGACAATAAAAGTGCGATAATTAGAAGTGCAATTAAATATGAAATAAAGGAATTATGCTTATTTAAACTTCCGTAATCATGATGTTTGACGTGTTGATTTTAGTTTATTCCCATGGGTTAATTGTTCTTTGTCCTGGATTATTTAATATGTCCGTCTGGTTTTTGTCCACAACAGTCCATCAGTCATAAATATAAAGTGCGAGTGTCCTCGTCAAATTATCCTTATATCCGAAGTGAAATATTCCAACTAATTGGGGACTTAAACTGTAACAAGGTCTTAATACTTTGTTTAATAATTACATCAGGATATCGACTGTGTGTAACCCAAGGTTTTAATACTTTGGTAACAATTATGCCAAGTATCCTTGTACATAATTTCACCCTTGTTTTAATAAGTTTATTAACTATTAATCCATTCATGTGTCCGGTTAAATGAACGATTATTCGTACATATAAATATCCTGCCCATCGTGTCCGATCGAGTGTATGTGGTTATTTATAGGTACGTCCAATTATAAATCTTTATATTAAAATTAACAAACTATCATTTAGTTAAACAAATATAAAGCCCATTAATAGCCCATAGTCTAATTTCCACAAGTGTCGTTCTTTTGTCCAAACCCCAATTATGGTACAAAGCCCAATTACCCAAATTTAAATATTTAGCCCAACATCATGATTACTTCGTTTTAAATAATCATAATAATAACTTAGCTACGAGACATTAAATTAAAAAGGTTGAACATAACTTACAATGATTAAAAAATAGCGTAGCGTTACACGGACAGAATTTCGATTTACACCCTTACAACATTCGCTAACATACCCTTATTATTAGAAATTAAAATTAAAATTAAAATAAAAATATAAATATATATATATATATATATATATATATATATATATATATATATATATATATATATATATATATATATATATCTTACGTATGAATGAAGAAGAAAAAGATGTAAATAATCCGTCGAATTGCGTGGCCTTTTATAGGCAGATTACTGTTTTTGTGTGCTCCGCGAGTGTGGTGGGTTTTGCCTTTATAAGCTCCGCGAGTGCGGAGCTGTGGAATCCAGCTCACACAAGTTTGGCTCCTAGCTTGTCGACGGATTTTATTATATAAATATAATATAAATATATAATTTATATAATTAATTATATATTATATTATATTTATATACATAATTAATTTGTAACTTTCGGTCCGTTTCGTCGTACGTTGAAAGTTGGTTCATGTCTCGGTTCCGGATTTTCGAACGTCCTTTCGTATAATTTAATATCTTGTACTTTGCGTTTTGCGTCTTGTACTCTTGTAATTTTGAGACGTTTCTCATCAATAATTTGAACCACTTTGATTGTACTTTGTACTTTTGAGCTTTTTGGTCGTTTGCGTCTTCAATTCGTCGAATCTGTCTTTTGTCTTCTCCTTTTAATTTTTAAACAAATATTCCTTATAAATAGGACAACTGCAACTAAAAGCTTGTCTTTCTTGAGGGATAATGCGATGAAATATATGTTCATTTTTAGCATTATCAATACCGTCATCGATGGTCTTTGTAGCGACGCGGGGGTAGTGAATACGATAGATGACGCTTTAAAGCTCTTAAAAGAAATGGTTTCTCTTAAAGGTATACGTCCTGATGCGGATACGTACGACTCGTTGATTTACGCCTTTTCTAAGTTAGGTCGATGGGATGAGGTGTGTAAGATGCTAAAAAAATGGAGGAGGATGAAAGTATCTCTTTAGATACGGGAATATTCAATATAATAGTTCATGCCCTTTGCAAACAAGGTAAGTTAAAAGAGGCATTAGTTATTATCCTATTAATGTTTAAAAGTAATAACTATCGTCCTGACATTGTCACACATAATACGATTATTCAAGTGTTATGCTCTCTACGGCTAATGAGCTGTGATGACCCGGAAATTTCTGACCAAATTTAAACTTAATCTTTAACGTTTCCGATACGATAAGCAAAGTCTATGAAGTTGAATCCTAAAATTCTTGAACTATTCAAATACCCTTCGATTGTTCTCAACGATTCGTGAACAAATATATGTAAATAGATACATATATATATACTATAACTTGAAAACGAAACAAAGTGTTATGAAAACGATACTGTGCATTAACCTTATTGGTTTGATTATCTGATTGATATATTTAACTACAGAGTTAAAAGATTATGTCAAACGATTGAATTAAAAGATATTTATTGAGTCCCTTAAAGATTATGATATTATTACGAGTCTCTGTTGTGAGGTCCACGTTGATTTGGGAAATCGTTCATTTTTAACGATATTTGAAATAAATGGTAAAGTGTTTGTTTAAATAACATAATTTAGAGACATACAATAATAAGGAATATTAACTGTTGGAATTAGATATATGAATAACTTGTGATATGTATTTTAAAACGTATATATTAATATTGAAAATATATAAAATATAATATTAAACTGGTCATAAAACGAATTGTTATTATATATATATTAACAAATAGTGTGACAATGATTTATAGAAGTAAATGACCAAAACACTCGCAAGTTTAAGATATACTTTGAGTGGTATAGTTTAGGAATAATTTAAGGCTATATTTTGACAAAGGTACGTGACACGAAACGTAAAATGCAAGTTTTCTAAGCGTACGAAAATGCGTTCGAAAAACCGGAACCGGGACATGAGTTGAGTGATGACGTACGACTTATCGGAACAAAAATTACAAGTCAACTATGCACGTGAATTTAATATAATATATAATTAATTATTTAAATTAAATATGTTATATATATTATATAAAAATATGTCGACAAGCTAAAAGTTAAACAAATATGAGCTGGATCAGAGGGCCATGCGATCGCATGGCCTTGATGCCCAAAAACCATGTGATCGCATGGTGGGCTGGGACAAGTCATGTACTATAAAATGCGAAGCCTGGTGATCGAATTCAATATATATTTCATCAATCTATCTCTTGCTCCGTATTATATTTATATATTATTATTATTATTATTATTATTATAATTATTATTAAGATTAATATTATTATTAATCTTATTATTATTATTATTATTATTAGTATTATTTTTAGTAATATTATTACATAAAATATTACGACGAGGTTATGAGCGTGTCATTTTCAAAATGGGTTTTCAAGCGGGATAGAGCTAAGGAAACTTTGGGTTATAACTATGAAGGTTATGGGTAATATTCATGGGTACTATTCGCAAGTCAAACCTAGTGTTTATCATCTCCGTTGTGTCTACGTATTTTCCTGCAATATTGAATCACAATATTGATACGTTAGCATTCATATCTTATCTTTTATATATTAATTGTGTATCCATGTCTAGTGCTCGAGTATATATGTTTATGCATGCTTGTATACTAAATTTCGTCGTTAAACAGTTTATAATGAATCACGAATTAAATACATATATTACTAGTAAAAGGTATATGATATACATGTTTTTGGAAAGCTAAAGAAAAATCAATAACTTTTCATTTAGATATCGAATAGTTTCGATGAACGGATTAAAAGATATGATCAACTGAATTATGATTGACGTTAATTGAAAATTGCTTTTGAATCTGCAATTAAGATTTAAACAACTTGTTTACGAGATTGATAAAATGGATTTTTAAATATTACCAGCCGAGTAAATGAATTCTTATATAAAGCACGTCTCGTTTTGTTGAACTATTGTCAAAATTGACTTTTTGAAACAACTTTGGATAACTTTTGTATGTCGATCTCGAGCATTAGGATTATGATACACTATGACCAGACCTAGCTTGGTAGACATTTATTGACCAACATATGCTCTCTAGGTTGAGATCTACGGTTATTTGGTATTCCGAGTTTCGATCACATTTCAGTGAACAACTTTATGTACTGCTAAGGTAAGTTTCATTTGCTCCCTTTTTAATTGCTTTTGCAATCTATATTTTTGGGCTGAGAATACATGCACTTTATTTTAAAAACAATGGACACAATTACATACTTAATTCTACACTGAGTTTGAACCAAAAATTCCTTAGCTTTGGTAACTAGTAACTGCCGGTTATAAGAACTGGTGGGCGCGAGTAGTTATATATGGATCCATAGGGCATGACATCCCCGTCAGTTCTAAGTATAGAAACTCTAGCCTGAACTATAAAACAGACGTATGCTATTTGAGTTTAGTACACGTTGGTTGGCGTGTATTATACATGTTGGTTGCATGTATGTTAAAACAGGGGTACTTATTATATAGACGTTAAAGTTTGGTTACCAGGGTGCTCAATCTTGTAGAATATTTTGATAGACGTTTCTGGATGAAACAACTGAAATCTTGTGATCCACCTTTATGTACAGATTATGCAAAACATTAAAACTATGAACTCACCAACCTTTGTGTTGACACTTGTTAGCATGTTTATTCTCAGATTCCCTAGAAGTCTTCCGCTGTTTGCTTATATGTTAGATAAGCTATGTGCATGGAGTCTTACATGGCATATTTTTCAAGGAAATGTTGCATTCACCAAATCATCACCATGTATCTTATTTTGACTGCATTGTCAACGGAAGTACCATTGTAAACTATTATTTACGGTGATTGTCTATATGTAGATATCATCAGATGTCGAAAACCTTTGATTTAAATATTCATTTATGGTGTGCCTTTTCAAAAGAATGCAATGTTTACAAAACGTATCATATAGAGGTCAAATACCTCGCAATGAAATCGATGAATGACGTGTTCGTCCATATGGATTTGGAGCGATCGTCACATGAGCAGAGCGTGGAAACATTTTCGCTTGTTGAAACTAGGAAAGAAGCTTAAACCTGATAGCGTTACGTACAACACATTAATTAACGGGTTTATAAAGAATTCAAAGGAAGACAAGGCTGTCAAAATGTTTAGTATGATCCCTAAAAAACATATCGACAAGGTGACTCACTTCCTTTTAACAGGGCTAATCGCTAAAACTAATCATCATCATTATCGTTCAGAATCAGAATATCGAGATATTAAGTGCAGTTACTTGTATCATTTATATATGCACGGCGATTCGTTTGATCAGGCGCTCGATTTATTTGATTTCATGGATGCGCACGAGCTAAACTCAAATATTGAAGTGTACAATATCCTCATATTTGGTGCTAACAAATGCGGAAGGTTTGATGTTGCAAGGAAACTTTTCCATGAGCCAAGTGTTAAAGGTTTGCAGCCCGATGAGGTGACGTATACTCTGATTATTCGTGGGTTTTTTCGGGAAGGTCTAGCTAAGGATGCGAAAAGGATGTTTGTTGAAATGAAACGGAACGGTTTGTTGCGGGACAACGTTGTTGATGTTGACCAGCTTCCGTTACGCTATTTGGAGGAACATGACTTTTGTCCTCCTTGTCCTCAAGTTGTTGCAACTCTTCCGACGTTAAATGCAACAAAACAGTTTTTAAAGTCAGCAGCTTCAAGTATGCACCCTGTTGGCTGTTCTTGTTAGTAATTATCCATTTTGATTGACTTGGCAGTTTTTCATTATCTAATTGATCAATTGGGTAATTAACGTTTAAATTAATATGCGATATTTTAAACGATCTAATCTACTATATCGATATCGAGTGCGGAAAATCTCGATATAGGGTTTTATACTCAAAACACACAAATATATTTTGATCTTTAGATATAGAACGACTTTAGGGTGTTAAAGATCGACCTAGATGAATGCTAGATGACCAGAGAATTGGTTTAGACGTTTTAGTGCGGCTAGGATCGTTAACCTAATCATGACACCGCAGTTCTCTATATATATACACAGCGTGTGCAACCTTACGGTTGCACCCCTGCAACCGTCCGGTTGCACTGTGTATCCGTACGGATGTATACTGCATCCGTACGGTTGTATTCCAGAGGTGAATATTTGACGTTTACGTATTCCAACTTGATCGCAATGAACCTGGGGACTATAATGCACCAACAACGTTTAAATTAATATGCGATATTTTGTTTGTAGTTTCTATTCGTAGTTTTGATGTGCCTGCCTGCCTGCCTCTGTATCCCACCCAATAACAGGATGCTAATAAATAATACAATACGATGTAATTGTAATGTAACTTTAATAATAAAGTATAAATCATCATATCATATTCAAAAATTTAATTAAAGCCATTGAATCAAATGGAGGTGCTCTAGCTGGTCATGGACTTGTAACTCTGGTAAAGATAAGTGGTTTGGGTAATGGGTCATCCTTTTAGTAAGGGTCAAAATGGGTCTCACTAAGCCTAGGTTGATCCACATATACTTCTTGTTCCTCTTTGTAGAATTAAAAAGCCAAATTAAATTTTGTTAGTTATGAAGACAACAAAATATTACTAACTTTAACAACAAGTCGTCAATGGTTGATCTCGAGTTAAGTGTCTTCTCTGTGCCAGTCGAGTCTGATGTCACAACTGCTAAATAAAACATGGGCCCACCAGTGGTCGATTGCAACTTCCATATGGACGATGGAATTCATCTCCGATTCTTCTGAACAAAATCAGCCCATCATCATCGAATGTTATTACTATGCATGCCAAAGAGTTCGATCACAGGCTTGGCTTGTGTAATGGGACACACAGAATTAGAAGGTTAATAAAGAAAAAACTATCTGCATTATAACCATTAACCAAGGGCGGCCACCAGAACCTTAATTCAGGTAACATTTCCTAGTAAAACTATCTGCAATTTGGACAAGGGACTTTGTAATGTGTTTGATTATTCTAAATTGTTCTCTTCTAATTCGCTAATTCGTGTCTTGTTGTTATAATACATTTGTAGCATATCCTAGTAAATTTAATCATTGACTTTAAAATCATCTCACCAACATTCGCATGAACCCGCCCATTAGTCAAAGAATCTTTCAATAATCGACTTTAAAATCCATCTCACCACTAAGAAAACCAATGACAATAATTAATACAATAGTTTATTTGTTAAGTATGATTAAAGTAATAACACTGTATATGTATATATATACCTCTGGATCCAAAAAAATTAGCAACAATATATGTTAAACTGGAAAACTTTTGTTAGGGGACATCTTTTTTGTTAAGGGAGTTATAAGAACGGGTTGCAACAACTTGAGGAGGACTAGCTCGGCATGGTATTCCGCAAAAACGCACGCTTAACCATTAAACTCATTTTTTTCCAAATAGCATAATGGAATCTGATTGATATCCACGACACGGTCTGACAGAGAACCGATTTGTTTCATTTCAACAAACATCCTTTTCGCATCCTTAAATAGACTTACCTGACAAAAACCACGAATAATCAAAGTACACGTCACCTCATCCGGTTGCAAACCTTTAACAGTTAGCTGGTGGAAAAGTTTCCTAGCAACATCAAACCTTCCACATTTGTTTGCACCAAATATGAGGGTATTGTACACTTGTATATTTGAGTTAAGCAACTCATGTCGGTCATCCATGAAATCGAACAAATCAAGCGCCTTTTCATACGAGCCGCCGTGTATATATAAATGATGTAAATAACTGCACTTGATATCATCTCGATATTCTAATTTTGCTGATCGATAATGATGATGGTTAGTCCTAGTGATTAGCCCTGATAAAAGGAAGTATGTCACCTTGTTGACAAGTTGTTTAGGCATCGTACTAAATACTTTGATAGCCACATCTTCCTTCAAATTCTTTATATACCCGTCTATTAACGTGTTGTAGGTAACGCTATCAGGTTTCACTCCTCTCTTCCTCAATAGCCGAAACATTTGTTTCGCTCTGCTCATTCGTCCTCGAGAACAAAGCCTGTAAATAAGCGAATTGTATGTAACTATGTCAGGACGATACGTCTTATTACTAGCTGTACGCATTAAGATGATAACACCCAACGCCTCTTTTAAATTACCTTGTTTGCAAAGGGCATGAACAATTATATTGAATATTTTCAAATCTAAAGAGACATTCTCATCCTCCTTTCGCTTTACCATCTTACACACCTCATCCCAACGACCCAACTTAGAAAACGCATAAATCAAAGAGTTGTACGTATTCGCATCAGGATGTATACCTTTACGAAAAACCATGTCATTACATAGCTTTATAGCGTCATGTATCGTATTTACTACCCCTGGGTTGCTACAAAGACCATCGATGACGGTATTACACGAAACTATATCCAGTTTACAGCAACCACCTCTTCCGTCCATTATTCTAAGCAAAGCAATGGCGGTAAAGTTATCCCCGACTTTACAAAGCCCTTTAAGCATAGTGTTGTAGGTCACAATATCAGGCTCACAAAGTAAAAGTTGATCTGATTTATCATCATTGTTGTTGTTGTTCATGATGAACATGTTTTTGAACAATCTTTCGGCCTCTTGTGTCTTATCTTCACTGATAAACCCATCTAAGATGGTATTGTATATGGACACATTATTACATACAATGCCCTGCTTAAAGAAAAAACCTAAGACACTGAAACTAAGATTGGTGTGTTGCAATTGACCATTGCACTTGATTAGAATATGGGCAGTGGAAGTGTTAATAAGAACGCCAACAGCAGACATTATTCTGAACAATTTAAGAACAAGGGTCGAAGAAAAAGAGGTTTTTTCGGGGGTAACAAGAAGAAGATCATGTAATAAGATATTAAAATCTTCAACAGGTGGCAGAGGTCGTGTGCGTATCATATCACCAAACCCTTTGATAACATCTAAAATCGGATACTCAGAAGATTTTGAGTGATAATTGAAACATGGTGAAGAATTTGGAACAAGGAAACGAGTCATGGGATTATTAGTACAATTACCTGTTTGAATTGCTTTCACGAAACAACGAATTTTGAAAATTGCCATCTTCCACCCAGAAACAGAGACCCCTTTTTTCAACCAAGGAGTTTAGGTTATGTACGTAAAGCATATTGCCGTAAATTGATACGGAGTATTACTATTATTAATTACACTATTTATTTATTTATTTATTTTTTATTATTATTATTATTATTATTATTATTATTATTATTATTATTATTATTATTATTATTATTATTATTATTATTATTATTATTATAATAAACTTAAAAGTTTTAAAACTTACAAAAAATTAGTGGGAAGCCTAGAGACAATCTGGGCCCCCACACCTCTAGCAATAGCAAAACCTATCCTAGTAAAAATATGAGCAGCAGCACCGGCACCAATATCTTGCGCCATCGAACTCTTCTGAACCCGCTTTAGCAAAGAAACAGCCTCCTTCTCTAATTCCCCAAGGGAAGAAAATGAGAAAGGAATGAAACCATAACCAATCGCCAGACAACTAGATTCGTACTTGACCCGCTTCCGACGAGCCGCATTAATCACAGCACGTCCAGGGACAAAGTCAGAAAGCCCAGACTGTGTCAAAGGAGAAGACCCTGTCAAGTCAACACAAACATCGCGACCACAATCCCAGGAATAAAGTAACACATCTGCAGGTCTGAGGGCCCTGTCGTTCCCTCCAGACAACCCAATGTCAACCTCCTTTCTCGCTGAAATCCCAGATCGATAACAAACATCAACAAGGGAATCCCGGACAATATTATGTCGATGCTTAATACCCACCATACCAGCACAAGACACCGCGTGATCCCCGAAAATATCCCCAGTAAAAACCCTTGAACAGGCAGAACATGCCGTCGAGATAGAGAACAATGGAACACCTAACTGGTAGCACAACACACATCGGTAAGTCTTTGCGTTCATCGTCAGACCCAACCCCAAAATAGGGACTGCCCTTAGCCAAGCAGAGGTGTGATCACTCTGCTGTGATTTCCATAAGGCTGATTGTCGGGGAGATAACGAAAAAGTGGATTCTGCAGAAGCGGTAACCTTTGTGAAATAAACATCTGCCAATTTCTTCATGAGTATTGGGGCAGCGACCTCACTCGGATTACCTAAAATATCAAACCCAACCGTTTTATTAAACAGACCCAATGCATCTTCAAAAGCATGACCAAGACCAACAATACCCGCATGACGTAGGAGCTTGGTCTGCAATCCAGCAGACTGTAATCGAGAAGCCAGAAAAGCATAATGACGAACATCTCCCGCAGAATAAACACCAAGCCCTCCAAATGCAAATGGCAAGGTGGCAAGCCGCCACTGCCAATCACCAAACCCAGGCCCTGAAGCAGTAACAATACGCTCCAAGGAAGATCGAAGGGCTCCATCGAAAGCGTGTTGAGCCGCCTCAAATATACTAGGAGGACAAGTACGCAAGGAAAAGTAGAGTTTAGAAACTCCCGTACATGCCCTAAGCAACAACAACTCACACTGAGGATCATCAAGCTTAGCAACCTTATCCATAAGCGCAATGGACTTGGTCACCCTTTGCATCACCAGTTCACTACTAAAACCAGGATCGGAACTTGCGGGGGCCCCAAGCAACTTAACACCATTTAAAGGCCGAGCAATATTAGGAGGAAAGACACCTACTTGCCTGCTGCGAGGGTCCTCCGTAGGCCAGAAAATTTCTGTTTTTTCAACGTTGAGATGCAGCCCAAAACAAGGCCCATCCTCCATAATCAAATGCAAAACCTTCCCCACCACCAAAGTGTCCCCAATAATAGTACCATCATCCAAATACCACGCCTGAAGACAAACCTCAAAATTATCTCTGATTTTAGAAACCAAGGGTTGTAGGACCAAAGCAAAAAGCAGCGGACCAAGGGAATCACCCTGTTGTACCCCCTGCGAAGACCATAATGTGTGGTTCCCATAATACAATCTGGCTGGATTAGAGTAGCAAAATTCAACCCACCGAGAAATGCTCGGACAAAGGCGGCAAACTTCACGTAACATGACCGTACGATCAACTAGATTGAAGGCATTTTGAAAATCAACTAATAACATAGAGAGGCCAACATCAGAGCCACGATCCTCAATAAGCCGATTCACAGCATGAAGAATAGCCTCACCACCTGAAGAAACACCAACACCAAACTGAAGACCGTCGAAGTAACTTCCCAAAGACTGGCCAACCATAGCAGCGCCAACCTTCGAAACAAGACGTCGCCAAACAGTACCCACAGCTATAGGACGAAGACCACCGTCGGGCTTGACAAGCGGTGTGAGGGGAGCACTAGCAATATACTCTCCTAATTCCATAGGGCACCTTCCAACTAGAAAGAGATTAACGACTCCGGTAATAGAGCCAACCAACTCATCCGAGACTGCCACAGCAGCACCACTCAAGCAATCCATAAGGTGTTGTGCACGTAAACCATCCCTACCACATGAAGTGCCCCGAGGAAAACTTTTAATTTGGCCCAAAACAACAGCAGAAGTCGTAACGAGGTGAAGGTGATCAACCGTCATATCAGGCAAGGAAGGAGCGATAGAAGAAGGGTGCTTAGACAGCAAGTCCGCCAGTGTGGCGTCATTATAAGGAGCAACGCCTGATGAAGAAAGAACACGAGCTGCAGCGGTGTAATGGCCATCACAAATCTTCCTACGACACTGCTTAATATTACGCTCTTCCAAATCAAGGACCTCATCATCAACCACTGAGAACATAGGAGAATCCTCTGCCAAATACTCCCTCACAAGCTGTAAACTCCCACCCGCTGTCCCCCAAGAGCAAATAGCACGGGAAATATTCTCTTCCTGATGCCGACGCTTTATCGAAGACCTAGACTCACGACTACTCCGTGGCCGAAAGGTTTTAAGGGTACAAAGGGGTAACACCAACAAAGAGACCCAACTAGAAATGTCATCAGGCTTAGAGATCACCTTATCAAGAGCACCTTTCAAAATCCGAGAAAACCCCAAACGACACTTGGGAGGGATAGACTTAACCGTGCGAAACCCCTTAGAGAACAACTGATCCCGGAGAGCCACGTCAAAACCATCATTATGATCACGCACCGAACCATCCTCAATACAAAGTCGAGCAGGAGAAGAGGGAGCTAGTAGCTTGGAAAAATTATGAAGCACAAAACGAACAACACCATTTCCCTCATCGGGGGGCGGCACATCCGGGCCCCTACCAGGTTATTATTATTATTATTATTATTATTATTATTTTATTATTTATTATTTGATTTGGACAAAATTGCGCGGATGGTCTATCATGTTTGTATCAAAATGCACGGTTAACCTTTATCTTTTTTTTCGACCTAAATGAACCTGAACTATCACTTTTTGGCATGAATGACCCAACCATTAAACTCCGTTAATTTTTGGACGTTAAGTCCGCTCACATGCCATGCATGTGAGGGCAATTTTGTCCACACACGTAAAAAAACCCAAACACCAATTAGATCTAAACCTAAACACCAATTTGAATTCAAACCCATACATGACTCCACTTTTCTATGAAATCATGAAATTAAACCCATTTCTATTTCAATTAAATCACCAAATAGGTTCCACTGTAACGTAATGTAAGTATATAATTGACCATGAAAATAAACCCATTTTCATGACTATTGTTACATAAAATTATACCCGTACGATGAACCCCTCGACTGATTATGACCTTTAAATTAAAAATCATTTTTGAGAACAAAAATCTTGAGATCTAAAACTATGAAAATGAATTTAATTTCTTATACATGAAAATGAAGATGAAATGATTTTGCTTTTGATTTTGCTTAATATTTTTTATATTTGATGAAGATGAAATAATTTTGCGTTTGATTTTGCTTAATATTTTTGATTTTTATTTTTGATGAAGATGAAATGATTTTTGATTTTTAATTTAAGATGAAGATGAAACGATTAAATTGAAGATGAGGGCAATAAAATATGTTTGGACAAAATTGCCCTCATATGCATGGCATGTGAGCGGATTTAACGTTCAAAAATTAACGGAGTTTAGTGGTTGGGTCATCCATGCCGAAAAGTGATAGTTCAGGGTTATCTAGGTCGAAAAAAAAAGGTTAATCATGCATTTTGATACAAACATGATGGGTCATTCGCGCAATTATGTCTTTGATTTGATTAATTTCCTATCGTAATTATCGCATTTTTGTTTATTTTTATGCAAAAAACGATAACATTAGAACGGATACAAAAATCAAAAAGTACAACTGATATAAAAGAATCCACAACGAGTCCTAGTCAAACTTGACAAACCAAATCAACGGCTCACTAATAGGGTGAATAACTAAGAATATAACAAAAGAAACTTAAATAACGGGTACACTAACAAGATAACAAAATAAACATCAATAAACTCGCGCCCTAACAGTCGTCAACAAAACGGAGATCCAGCCAAAATACGCCAAAACCATTTCAACACAATCGAAAACCGAACACCTGACGGTGTTCGTCGCCTGCGAACGGCGAGAAAGAGGATTCTGGCGAAGAGCTCCGGTGAAAACGAAAGAACAGCGACCAAAGTAACCTTCTCTGACGAGACAAATAGAACACCAGTCACCCTGCAAACAGGACCTGCGAACCACAGAATGCCATGAGAACACACGACATTCGCCGACTATGGTCCGCCGGAGATGAAGAAAGAAGCGGGAAAACCGTCCGATGGAAAAGGAAGAGTGAAGTCGACGGGGATATCAGGAAAGAAAATGACGAGCATTCCGACCACCAGCGAGATTTCGGGGTCGAAGAAGAAGAAGTAGAGAGTGTGACGCGGCTTTAAAAAAAGAGATGATAGAATTAGGGTTTTTAGGTGGGAACTTTTTAAGAGATATGCAATTTTTTACATTTTTGTTTCTTTATAGTATTTTGTTATTTTACTTTAAAACGTAATTTGAAATGTAATTTTTTTATATGTATATATGTATATGTATCTTTATAATTTACTTCCTCCGTCTCAATGGAATGTCTTTTATTTCAACCAATTAAAAGAGGTTGTAGACTTATAGTGGAGAGAAGATATTTTATTGGTGAATAATGGAGTTAGTGGAATTTTAGAAAACTGTGTGTTTTTTGTCTGGTGACTATTAAATTGAGACGGAGGGAGTAACAGTGATGGGTCATGGATGAACATGTACACCCTGGCTTCGTATACGGAGTATCTGTTTTGTTGAAAATTATTAATGTATGTAATTATTAATTCAAGTACCTATAAACATACATTTATCTAGAAACAACTCATACACAAAACGAGTCAAAATATTCAAAGTCGTTTATCCAGCCCTCTGTGGCTCGAATTGCGGTTGGACCGCAGTCTCATTATGCTTAGAACTATAACTTAATGTCTTACTGTTTGCACTGTTTCAATACATTTGTGAAAACTAAAATCATAAGGCCATTCCTATGGAGAGACCAGTGTTGTGGTGTTGTAGGTGAGAATTGTGCTGACGTGACATTGTTGTTAGAAATATGGTTCTTACGATAGTGTTGAAAAATATGATTGTTGTAGCTAGATGAAAAAATAGATTAAAAAAATTAAATTTATAAAAATTAACCAATCAAACTTTGTTTTCATTTGTTATTGTTTTCATTGTTATATTACCACGCCCATAACATTTTGGATTCCACGCCCCCATAAGGGGCGTTGCCATTAGCACGTCAGACATCGGATTGTAAACTCTTTCAAGAACTGTAGTCCTAGGTAGTAATACATATTAATTATAAAATCAGTGTGAACATAAAAATAAATGGATCTTTTTTTTTTTTTTTTTTTGAAAGGCAAGCAACTTTTTTATTAACCTTAAAAATTAGAATTTAGATGTAGAGCATGTGAGATCATGCTTGAAAAACAGAAACTAACAGGAAAGAAAAATACATGGGATTAAACTAAAGAGCAGGGCACACTACCATCCCGATATATAATATATTAGTAGAAGTATTACAACCATAAAACTTAGCCATGATCATCTATCATACTTGGGTTTATAGAAAAAATATAGATAACTGAATTATTCAAACCCATCTACATCTACATAAAAAATAAAAGTCCAGACAATAATTTCAGTGAAGATTCTTCCATACCTGAAAATGTAGACGTTAGTTAACAACATGTTTTATTATTGTTCTCATTCTCCAACCTTTTACATGAGATTATCTAATCACAGCTTTTGATGCTATCTTTAAAAAAAAAGTATGCACAAAAAAATGTTATACTGTAGTAAGATTAGTGAAGTAGTTAATAAGAAATTTGTTAAATGGTTATCATCAAAGTACAAGCATGTTAAAAAAATCTTAAAGATGACTTTTATGACCATATTCAAAAAAATTCAAAATACATCTATAATTATTTTGACGAATGTCAATGTCGACATCGAATACTCTCATTTATCACTTACATACACGTTAGGAGAAAACTCAATTCCCGATGATGTTGAAAGTGTCATCGAAGGTTAGGAAAACCCCTCAGAGACTTTCTCAAATCGCATTAACGTTGACAGTACCATTAATAAACATATTGTACACTTATATATAATTGTTATTGTTATTGTTATTGTTATTGTTATTGTTATTGTTACCATAATACTAAAGGAAGAACGGAATTGTGTCGTTTGACACAAAAGGCCGAACAAACCTGCACCAAAACAACAACAACATATAAAATATGTTCCACCCCCTCATATATAATCAACTTACAAAAACACCCCCCAAAGTCCGGGGGATAAAACGTAAATTCTTTTATTTAATATAGAACATTCCAACAATTCCACCTCAATCTTACACGGGCCTTATCTTCTTATTCGTCTCGAGTTATTTTTCGTCGGCATCACCATTAAACTCAAAATAATTTTACGAACAAAATGAAACTAGCTGCACTCGAAACGGACACTTTTTAAAAACGCTAAACACACCGACATCTAGAACGGGACTTATCTTTCTACTTACCCCCGAACTATTTTCCACCGCCATCACCATCAACCTCTAAATAACTTTACAAGCACAATGCAACTAACTATACGTGAAACGAGCGCTTTTAAAAAAACGCTAGCTATTTCAGGCTATTTTTCATATACATATACATTTCACGCAGCAACGCGTAGGCCATTCTTGCTTCTGTAAACACATAACACTACATTAAATATGAATATGCAACCCGAAAAGCCCGTCGCAACGCGCGGGCTGAAAAATCACTAGTTACATACTAAAAGTCAATATATTTTTTTTTTTAAACCAATTGAATTATATAAAAAAACTCACAGAAGATACAAACATACAAAAGAACAAACCTAAAGGCCAAAGCCTAATACACTAAAAACTAAACCTTAATGTGGAAAACAACTCGAACAGTACCAACAAAAATGATACAGACTCGATGGCTGTAGAGCTAACATCCAATCATATTTACGTTTGAGTAAAAGATACAATTCTGGAGATGTTATCCACGTTTGCCAATCGAATTTTCTGCCTTTCGATATATGTGTGATCCATTCGAACGATTTGATATCAATATCGTTAAGCGCCACCGGAGCATCCAACATTTGTTTTGAAATACCACGACATTCCTATTCCTCATAATCAAGTATGCACACGTCCACTCCACAGCTTGCCGAGCACTAAACCTAAAAATACAAAAACGGTTGAGCTCGAACCAAACCCCCGAGAATGACTAACGGATAACCATCCGCGGAAGCCAAACATCCAGAAACCGAAGCCTTCAATACAAACACCGACAACCCAAGCCTTCAATACAAACACCGACAACCCAACCTGCCAAGACACAAACTCATCAAATACCTGTCGGGAAACCCAAGACACCGCCCCCAAGGCCAGTAAACTGAGGAAATCTCACGAAACCAATAAATCAGTGAGAATCCACCAAATTCGGCACAACTCGTGAACCACCAAGAGTCCTCGATCAGACATAAAACAATCGTTCAAGCGATCGAAAAACCCCGAGCGACCACTCCCGAAAACCTCATTTTTTGAAACCGACAAGAAACGAAAACAACGACGAACCACCCGAAAAGGACACGACGTCGGGGACTATGCAGCGAGTGAGATCAAAGAAGAACAACGGGACCCGCAGTCCAACATTTGCAGGAAGGGAGGTGATATTCACACACTAGTTTTTGATCCATACACACTTTTTACCATAAAACTTACATTTATATCATTAAATTCATGTAGGGAGTTGAACCACTATAATTGTAAGTAAGAACATATTAGTCAATTAAGTGTGTATGAATCAAAAACTGGTGTCACCTCTCGACCGAAGCTCCTAACAAGGCATAACCCGACCAAGAAACTGACCGAAAACTGGCAAAAAACTCCGCCTGCCCATCCAAAACCAGAAAACGCACAAGTGGGAAGCTGAATTATACCACACGGAGACTAGATTCAAACCAAGACAGTCGCCGTTTTTTTAAGAAAATTTAAAAATAAAAGCTATTCAATTGAATTAATATATTAATTATTTATTTTTCGTTCCAGATCTATTTCCTTCACAACCATTTCAATCAATCTACAAACCGTATCTCTCTATTATATTTTCTCTATGCTGTAAAAATACTCACGTTGATGGATGCCGACGTAATTGAGGTGTCGTCTACAAACCTCAATAAACGGTTTGAATTGTTTTTATCGTTCAATTCTTCTTTTTTTATTTCCTAATTTATACTGTATTAAATACTATATATTTCTGTAAATGTTGAATTTTTTGTGAATGTTTTTATCATGTGTCGAATTATGTATGTACTTGAATTCTTGTATGTCTACAGCTGATAGATTATTATTTCTTTTTCGAGTGCTATTTGGCTGAACTCATAAAATCAGAACTGCAATTTTGGAAATGTTAATCTGTTCGTGAATTATCGAGTTGAATTACACAGTTTTGAATTATCAATTATGTAACTTTGAAAGTCATAAACTTGATAGATTTCGAATTGTAAATGTTAATTTTTTTGGTATTTGTGGTTTTCTAGGCTTATGGTATTGTTTCTCTATAAGTTTTTTTTTTTTTTTTTTGAACAGCAATATTTCGCATCGAATCCTCTTATTTGTGACCCACACACGCTAGGTAGGAAACTCCAAGGATTATCCCGCGTTGCTCGGCAACTAATCGCGGGAACTGAGTTGCTTGACAACTAATCGCAGTAAATCGTGGAGAAAACCTCCCCCTCCTCGGATTCGAACCCGGGTTGCTTGGCAAATAATCGCGTGCCAGCCCTACTAAGGCTTTGGATACCATTGAAGCAATGCTTTGTTGGTTTCTCTAATAAGAACTTTTGGGATTCTACAGGGTCGTTGGCATATTCTTCAACAACCCATACGAGCTTATGAGGTGAATCTAATGGGACAACTTATGTACACATGCAACGTAATACAGACCATCATTATCGAAGATATGGTTACAACCTTGCTGAGAATGATTGGGTAGTTGAGCCGGTTCAACATATACAACGAACTTGGATCGAGAGGTGCGACGCTCGTGCAAGAAGAACAAGGGAGTTACGTGATAGAAAAGTGCATGAAGGCTTATGATCTGATTTGGTTGAACATTTATGGGATCTTCAAGACGACTTATGAATGTTATGCGACGACTTATTACGTTATCTAGTTTATTTTATGAATGTTTTGAATAAATGTAATCTAGTTTATTATGAATTTTAATAAATGTAATGTAGTTTATTTTATGAATTTCAATTTAGTATTTTGTTTTTATTATATGAAATTAATTTGAATAAAATATTAAAACTCAATTAAAAAAAATAAAAATAAAAATGGACACTGAAATTGATATTGTGGACACCTCCACCCATGTCACTGTCAGTCAATTTCGGCTTCTATTTTCGAAACTTTAAAATGGACACTGAAATGGACTACGGACACCTTGTGCTCTTATAGGTGATTATATATGTTGGAGGTGCTCTTTTTCTTGTGTTTGCAGCAGTGACTAGTTGAAATTGTGAGTTAGAGCCACCTTTATTTTCTGTTCTTGAATTTTTCTTTTAACTGGTTGCTTCATAATGAGAAAATATTACACATGTAACTTAAGGCGAATATTATTTGAAAATGCATTAACTTTCATAGAATCTTTATTGTATGCATCAAACTTTCAAATCTCCTATTGTATGCATTCAACTATCTAAATTATTCTGTTGTATGTTTTTAACCTGTTATAACAGGTTATCTTCCAGGTCATCTCAATTTCAATTTTAGATATTTACATTATTAGTTTCTTATGTTTGTAAAACTTAATTTCATTGGTCCCTCTGTTAGACAAAACATTTTTATCTTCATTCATTCATCATCATTGATTCATCATCTTCATATTGATTCATCATTGTACCTCAAAATTGAATTTAGCAAGAGGAGAAAGGTGTCTCCAATTGCAAACACAAATCTATACATTCATGGCACTAAGACCACTTGTATGGTTGGGGCGTTTCTTGCTCGTATCACTTGTCTTTTTGTACTTTTTGGATGAGTATGACATGTTTTTTTTTTAGTGGAGTAGTGGTGGTGTTTCTTTTTTTGTGTTACTTTTAGTAAAATACTGAGGTGACATTTTATTTTTCTTTTTCTGTTTTTTCTATTTATTTTATTTTTACTTATGTAATAAAAAATGCAAAAAAATACACATATAATAAATTAAATAAAAACGCATTTAAATTAATACCATTACTACTAAAAATTACATTATTAAAAATCCAAAAAAAATAAAATTACATTTATTAAATTCCTAAAATAACAACGTACACGTCTTGAACTTAATCCTACTCATTCGGAAGGAAAGTTGTAATCCGCCATCTTAAGACGAACATACTTTTTTAGATTTTAAAGACGTACCACGTCTTTCGGGTCTTCCATTGTGGCCGACGATCTCCACAACAAATCAATATGTGTTAGCGCAGTTTGCATACGAACATACTCATTGAAGTTGTCGAGCGACTCCGTCTTTTTTGATGCCACCACTTTCATTTTGTCAATAAACTCGTCGACCCTTGAAGAATTCGAACTGTTCCCACGAGAAGACACTCCCGCGTCCGAATAACCCGTAGTCTTTTGTGCTTTCTTTGCCTTATCGCATCCCATTGGACGCGGCATCGCTACGTTCCCTAACAACTCCCCCTTAAAGTCTTGCGAGAGGCTTATCGAGTCTCCTTGAGTTTCACCAATACCCGAAACATCAACATGATAGTCTTCCGGATGGTTAACAACCGGCTCTTTTGGCACGATCCACTTTGGATGTTGTTTCAATAAAAAAAAGGCCTCCTTCATAGTAAAAGGTTTCGAGTATGCATCGAAATATGATTGCAATGCGTTTGTGTAAACATCTTCGTTATTCGCACCACTACGCCAATTATCCTTTATATCATTAAAAATTAGTAAAAACTCCGTACAATTCTTGTTCACATGTAACATCCCAGGTAACACGTTCCCCGTAGCATGATATTGTCCGCTTTGCCCGTAGGCGCACGGATTTTTCTTGGCGACTAAACACGACGAGCACTTTCCCAGAAGGTCACCCATCCTGGTAGTGCTCTCGCCTGAGCACGCTTAACTGCAGAGTTCTCATGAGATCTGCTGCGCTTGTGGTCCCAAAACGCGTCATGCTAGGAAAGGTCTCCACACCCTTATAAGGCATGCTTCGTTCCCCTCTCCAACCGATGTGAGACGGGTGTAACACGGATGTTACAATCCTCCCCTCTAATGGGACACAGCGTCCTCGCTGTGCACGTTTGGTCCGGGGCCTGGCTCTGATACCATCTGTAACATCCCAGGTAACACGTTCCCCGTAGCATGATATTGTCCGCTTTGCCCGTAGGCGCACGGATTTTTCTTGGCGACCAAACACGACGAGCACTTTCCCAGAAGGTCACCCATCCTGGTAGTGCTCTCGCCTGAGCACGCTTAACTGCAGAGTTCTCATGAGATCTACTGCGCTTGTGGTCCCAAAACGTGTCATGCTAGGAAAGGTACATATCGCCATTTCGAAGATAAAGAATCTTCGTTTCGTGACCATCCATATTCATTTTCATTAAACTTATCCATTACCGTGCCCCAAAAACTTTTAGCATTTTGGGATCGGTCAACAATTGGATTCTCCGAAGTATCACAATAACATTGGGACAACCATACAAGCTCTTTTGGAGAGCACGCTTTTTGTTGATAACATTGGGACAACCATACAAGCTCTTTTGGAGACCACTTTTTTTGTGGTTTTTGCCTCAAACTTCATTCGCCCACCTCTTTCCCTATAAAATTTGTATAAACATTATATTATGCAAAATAATAATTATTTATACTAATTATATATATATATATATATATATATATATATATATATATATATATATATATATATATATATATATATATATATATATATATATATATATATATATATATATATATATATATATATATATAGTAACATAATGTAATATAATATATATATACAAAAACATACATTAACATTAAAATTAATATTAATATATACAAAAAAACATAGAGTAACAATAATAGAAATAATTATATACCTTTACTCTTTTTGGAGTGTTTTTCCTGTAGCCAGTGGTTGCGATTGTGTTTCTTGCATTTGTGTTTGCAACCTTTGTTGTTGTGGTTGGTTCGGAAAGATTTGTTGTGGTTGGTTTGGAAACAATTGTTGCGGTTGGGTTTGATAAATTTGTTGTTGTTGTTGATAAAATATTTGTTGTGCCCATTGTTGTTGTTGTTCATAAGTTAACGGCGGCAACGGTTGAGACAACCCGAACAAATTTTTAGTAATTTTGGCAAAATTTTGTGGACTAGGTGTATGGATAGGTCGGGTTGATGATCCGGGAGTATTTGGATGCCTTAAAGCCAATAGATTTGAGATCGAACGGGTGTTGTTGAGATCATCATCTTCATTTCGTGGAGTGTTTGGAGTGTTAGACAATTTTTTTTTTTTTTTTTTTTTTTTTTTTGTAAAAATAATAAAAGTGTAGAATGTTTGAAGTTTAAGTTGAAGTTTAAGTTGAAGTTGTGTGTTTTTGTGGTTTGGAAAGTAGACATAAATAGATATATGAATTTAAATGTTTAAATGTTTTTTTTCCCAACGTCATTTAGCAACGGATAGATTTTTCAGTCAAACAGCCCCACCAACCAAAATTCGCCACGTGTCAGTCACATACGTGACTTTTCCCGTTTCTTGTAGACTAACGCCGGCCAAACGCGGAAGAGTGCCGCCGCGATACGCCTCCTCCGGCGTCTCTTTGCTGCCACGGGTGCAAGGTGACAGCGTCACCTTTCCCCGATACAAGTCGTCTAATAAAAAACCCTAACTTTGTTATCTTTTTCAAACACAAATAACAATGGTTACCTTTCAGACACAAACACAAACACACCCTCACTTTCTGTTTAATCACTTTCGTGGAAATCTAGGTATCGTTATCACTTCTCTAGTTTGAATAAAAAATAAGCTTTAAAAATAATAAAAGCTGCCAAAATGATTTTAACGGCAAGGATCAACTACAAAGCAAGGAGATTTGGCTCTAAACCTACGTAATGCTCCCAATCTCTGCTGACATCGCCGGAGATATCTCAGTCTTTTGTAATCGTCGCTGCCATCGCCAGTCGTTGCTGCCATCGACGGCCGCCACCTGCAATCTCGGACCGCCGCCGTCACAATTTATGCCGGACTTCGCGACTGGCCGGATTTCGCGAGTAGTTGGATTTCGCAATCGGCCAGAATTTATGGTTTATCGGATATTTCAGATACACCTGCGAACGAAATATACCTGTGATTGTTGTTCAGATTATTCATGGGTTTTTTAAAGATCCCATCTTTAAAAACAAATACACCTAACAACGAAATTGTTTAGATTATTCATGGATTTGTGTTTAATTTTTTACTCAGTCACGAATTTGGTTCAATCTGGAGGTACTTAATGAAAATTAAGATTTTTATTTATGTTTAGGTTTACGGTTGTTTTTGGAGTTGATTTTTTTTTTTTTTATCATTACTTGAAGATGTTGGGGTTTTTGAGAAGTATTTAAGGGTGGAGATGTGGCTTCCTGTCTGTTCTTTGAATTTTTAAAAAGAGAGATGAAGATGATCCATGTTGGTTATGATTTCGTTAGATAAATTGATGTTTATTATGATTTCGTTATGTCGAGGGACTAACTGCGTCAAAAAATTAACTTTTTTAACCTGTTACTTGATGTATAAGTCGTGAGTTGCATATAATAGTACACATACAATAGAAATTTGACGAAAGTTCAATGCATTTTCGAACAATTTTTCCTAACTTAAGATTCAGCGTTTTTAGTTTCATTCGTTAGGCTAATACAAGTGTTCACCTAATTCTAATCACCTGCTATATTATTTACACCTTTGTGTTAAGTGGCATGGGAAAACACGACTTATTGGTTTTCGTGAACGATACTGTAATCGAACAATGGACTTTTGGATGTCGGTTTATGTTTAGGTTACTTAAATGATTCGCTTAAAAAAAAGGTTACTTAAATGATCGTATATGAATATTACATATAATTCTTTGTTTTTAAGTAATGAGATCGTTAATGTTTAATCCAAAATTAAATTGGGTTGTCTACACGACAGATGGAATCTGCTGCGCGATAGGACTATGTCGGTCAATATAAACAATTGTTAGTCGCACGACATACACAATCTGTTGGACGACAGACAGCTGACATTATATAAATAAGGGTTACATGTTTCATTCAAAGGTTAAACACTTATAACAAACTCTAGCCGTGTTCGTTGTGCTCCAAGTCATTCTTAAAGTGTCCAATATGAATAACTTCTAGGCATCGATCTAACCTTAGGTCTAGATTTGACTTATTCGATATTGCGAGTTAGGTTTATTCGATTTAAAGCATTGTCTAGTGATTCCGATTCTAGATAGAGTTATATGATTGTAATTCTAAAGATCTAAAAAGCGTCCTACATTAAATATCGCTAATAGAAACACGCCCGATTTCTTGTATATTCGTGTGATCACTATATGTAGTTTTTACTCTAGCGTGATATAACATTACGAGAATGTCAATCTTGTTTCTTAACATGATAAAAAGGATATAGCATTGTGTTCTTGTTGATACCATTGATACCATTGATAACAATCCAATAACATTCAAAGAGCTAGTGATGCTTATAAATCTAATTTCTAATTGAGTGATTAAAATATTACAGTTAACTGTTTATTTTCTCCTTATTTTGTGAAAGATAAAAAAATATAAATATTGATGGAACTAATCATCAAAGACGAAAATAAATTACTCGATCTAATAAGGTTGCCTACAATTAATCTGTTTATAACATATTTCGGAGTAAATTATACGGAGTAATACACGATTTTATTTTATTAAGGATGTCACTGCATATATATACAAAATCTACCAATAATTAACCCAATTATGTCCCTGTCACTTGTCCATTCAGCTTGTCGAGTAGCCATGACTATTGGCCAAGTACAGTCAAAATATCAATATTCAAAACTCATATTCATTATCTATTATCATCATCATCAAAATACCCTTTTTTTTTTTTTTTTTAGGCGAAAAGTTGAATTGTATTGAGTGCAAAGATCTTATCAAAGCAATGAAGATACGCTACAAGTTACAATGACGGAGACTTGCTCAGTCTAGCTTGAAATTGAACAAATTGAAAAATACATTGCGAGTAATTAAAAACAAAGTAAACTTGGATTGTGCTCCCACACGTGCGATTGATTGCCGTTACAAAGATTGAGATTTGAAGCCCAAAGAAACGTCTTCAACTTGATGTTACGAATTAGCGCGAGCGACAAGTGAACTTACCATTGAAGATGAAGTCGTTACGGGCCAACCAAATCGCCCAAATAGTGGCGGGGCCAATTAACTTCCAATACTTAGAAGCTTTAATTCCCATTCCAAAAAACCAATCAAACGAGAATGCTTCTATTGAACCCGGAAGAACCCAAGAGATATTCCACCAAGAAAATAATTCGGCCCATAATTTAAAAGACCATTTGCAATGTAACAAAAGATGGATGGTAGTTTCGTATTCTTCCCAACACCAAATACACAAATTCGATTGCGAAGCCGGTAAAACATGTCTTTTAATGAGCACATCTTTGACGGGAATACAATTGCGAATTGCAAGCCAATGGAACAACATGACTTTTGTGGGGACGTTATTACCCCATATAAGTTTCGACCAAGTAGTAGTAGTGAACCCGTTAGAATTAATCAAAGTGCAAATAGCGTCGGAAACCGAAAACGCCCCATTAGAAGAGACTGACCATTCGACTTGGTCCTCAACCAAGTCATCAAGCGTAGAATAGTGGCAATCCAATGTTGACGACACCAACTATGAATCAAAGAGAAAAAGTCGAGTCTCCACATTGATACTAAACCACCCGAACGCCCATTTGCTTCCATTTGATTTGAATGACAAATGTAAAAACCTCAAACTTTGAGATTATTTTCGTCCATTGTTTTTTTTTTTTTTTTTTTTTTTTTTTTTTTTTTAAAGGACATTACTTTTCTTTTCTTACTTTCTTTTTTTCCCTTCCTTTTTAATTATTTTATTTTTTTACTGTTTGATTGCTCAACCGTTAACAGCTTTTTATAACGCTTAACTAGCCGCCCGTTAAATGATGAAAAAAAACCCCACGTCCCAGCAGCGAGGCGGGAGTTTCTTTTTTTCTTTTGAAAGGCAAGTAAAACTTTATATTAATCACGAAGAATATGATACAATAAGACTATGGAGATCCACAAAATATATGAGTCTTCCAAGCAGAACACGAAACAAAATTTACGAAACTAACTCTAGTTGCAAAGGGAGCAACCACTACCAACAACTACTCAGCTCGATATATGATCACGATAGATTAAGATAAACACTTGGATTCGTTAACCAAGTGAGCCTATCTAATCTCGAACTTTTAACTCTAGCGGAAATCCAATCGAAGGATTTGACTTGAATCTCACTTAAGATCATTGGAGTGTTCCAACTTTTCCCACTGAAGATCAAGTTATTCCTACTTTTTCAAATAAGGTAAGAACAAACCCAAATTAGCGCTTGCCAAATCTTCTTCCCTATCATTGACATTGAGGAATTCGCATTTGCATTTAGAAGCCGCTGAATAGAAGTTGGTGTGGGAGGCTGCACATTCCACCACTTTAGAACCTTATCCCATAATTCCGTTGTACGTTTGCACGAGAGAATCAAATAATCTACCGACTCTAAATCTTCATCACATGTGGGACAACGAACGTTGTGAAGGTCTATGCCTCTCTTGTCTAACTCGATTCTTACTAGTATCCTTTTCTTCATGAGACACCAACTGAAGATCTCGATTTTTTTTTCGAACGAGGCTGTTTCGTAGAGTTTCATGGGGTGCGTTGAAGTGACTAAGAAGCTGCTCGTCCATTAATGAAGCAAGTTTCTTTACAGTAAACAGGTCGTTCGATGCAAGGACCCACTTCCATTTGTCACGACTATTACGGTTGATTGCAACAGAGGATAACAAATTGGCAAGGGATTCTAGCTCACCGATTGCCCCGCCTGAAGGGGAACACAGCCAATTCCAACACCACGCAGCCCCTTGAGACCCACTAGCAGCTCGCTCGAAGACAGAAACCTCCTGATTCGACTCCAATCTGTATAGCCGGGGGAATAACTTGCACAAGTTGTCTGTTCCTATCCAATGTTCTCGCCAAAAAGAAGTACGTCCACCGGCGCCTATTGTTTTGATGAAATTGTTCTTGAAAGGGACCTGTAAATCGTTAATCGCAATACCTGCAGAGATAATATTGCTCCAAGTGCTAGAAGATGAATTAGGAGTTAATCCATCGTCTAGTAATAAGCCGCCATTTATACCGTAAAGACTGCGAATAATTTTGACCCAAATGGACTCGGTTTCGGTTTTGAACTTCCACCACCATTTTCTTAAAAGTGCAAGGTTTTTACGTTTTAATGACCCAAAGTTTAACCCCCCGTTCCCGAAAGATTTGATAACGTTTTCCCATTTGACCCAAGAGATTTTGTAAACCCTCACCCGACCCGGCCCAAAAGAAAGTTCTCCTCACACGATCGAGAATTTTTATCACACATGGCGGAGCACGAAAGGGCGAAAAGTAGTACATCGGTAGACTACTAAGTACCGACTTGATGGGCACCAATCTTCCCCCAAAAGACAAAGATCTCATTCTCCAACCCGAAAGCCTATAGTTGAATATATCTATAATCGGGCGCCAATCATTAATTTTCTTCATCTTCGAACCAATAGGTAATCAGAGATAAGTGAAGGGGAGTTCTCGACATTGGCAACCGAGATGATTTGCAACAATTTCAACCTCTGAAGGATTAACACCCACGCCATACAAGTAGCTTTTATTAAAGTTCACTTTTAAGCCCGATGCGAGTTCAAAGCAATTAAGAATGTTTCTAAGGTTTAAAGCGTTTGAGCGACTCCAATCACCAAAGAAGATGGTATCATCGGCATATTGAAGATGCCAGATCAATACCTTGTCATTACCGATCTCAACCCCTTTAAATAAACCATTATCAATGACCGCTTTTATCAAAATGTTAAGACCTTCGGCCGCTAAATTGTAGAGAAAAGGAGAAAGAGGATCTCCTTGTCGTACTCCTCTACCAAGCGAAAACTCATTCGTAGGTGCACTATTTACAAGGATGGAGATCGAAGCCGGGCTTAGACATGCCAAAATCCATTTTTTTTCCATTTGTGACCAAACCCCATGCATTTCATGACATCAAGCAAAAAGTTTCAATTTAGGCTATCAAAAGCCTTCTCAAAATCGACCTTAAATATGATTCCTTTTTTTCGATTGGCTTTAAGAAAATCAATGGTTTCATTCTCGACTAACACACCATCAAGAATGTAACTATATTTTAAAATTGTGTTTTGCTCCGAACCCACGAGGGAAAGCATAACCTTCCGGAGACGGTTCGCTAGGATTTTAGCAACTATTTTATAGTAGCTACCAATTAGACTAACTGGTCTATAGTCGCTAAGACCTAAGGCATCCGTCTTTTTAAGCACTAATGTAACGAAAGACGCATTGCACCCTTTTGAAATCTCACCCGTTTCCCAAAACTAAGTAATCGCATTATTAAGATCAACTTTAATAATGCGCCAAAACTTCTTAAAGAATAGAAAATTAAAACCGCCTGGCCCAAGCGCTTTCGTACTTCCACAGTCTTTAATTGCACTCCATATTTTCTCTTCAGTAAATTGGCATTCAAGAGTGTTCGCATCATCGGTGGTCAGAGTAGGGTAGTGTAACTTCGAGTGTTAGTCTCATTGTCACATATTCCTTGAAAAGCTTACTGAAGTGATCGAATACCACTGTTTTAATGTCGAGTGGGTCTTCCACCCACACACCTTGAACAAGTAATCCTTTTATATTCGATTTTTTTTCTTACTACGAATAACCGAATGATAGAATCTCGTGTTCTCATCTCCCTCTATGTTCCAACGCAATCTCGCTTTTTGTTTAAGCATGTTGGATTTAATCTTCTCCTTATCCACCAATTTCTTCCTATAATCTTTCCGCTGTTGCAATTCCACTTTTGATAGCAATTGTGTTTCAGCTTTGACTTCCAAGTGTGAGGCTAATACTTTCAATGCCTCAATTTCGCTATAAAGTTTCCCAAAATTTTCTTCACTCCACAGCTTAAGAGCTGCCATCACGTTTTTCAAACGGTTTCTGAAGTTGCAGTCCTTTCGAGTCCTTATAACAATCTGTTTGGCCCAAGTGTCTTCAATAATCTTTTCAACACCAACCTCATCAAACCATATATCAAATACCCTAAATGGTTTTGGACCAAAATTCTTGTCATCTTCTTTCAAAACAATAGGACAGTGGTCCGAACAAGTTCGCTCTAGAATAGTAGCCGAAAGGTTATTCCATGTGAGTTGGAATTTTTTCGAAACAAGGAACTGGTCTATTTACTAAATTTAGTACCGTCATCCCTAACCCGAGTAAAAGCCCTACCTCCTAGTGGTAAATCAAATAACCCGCAAGAGACAATAAAATTGTTCAACCTTCTCGCTCTACTCTCCACAAACTCACAATTGAAACGTTCTGAGGGATCTCGAACTTCATTAAAATCGCCGCAAAGCACCCATGCTTCATCATTGTTTTCTACTAACTTTGCCAACGTCAACCATTATTGTTGCTTTTTAGTATCATCATGTAGCCCGTACACGTTAACAATGTTTAACGCTTCACCGTTACTTTTCCATTTACCCCTTACCCCGATGGCCCTATCAAGATCAATTGAGTCCTCAGCCTCGAAAGCACTCGTGTCCCAAATAAGAATTTGTCCCCCCCCCCCCCGATTTCCCAACTTTCTCTCTTTGAATGAAATCACAATCCTTAGATCCCCACAGTGATTCAATCCATAGTCTATTAATGGTATTGAGCTGGGTTTCCTGTATCGCGAAAAAGCTTGGTTTCTCCTTCAATAACATCTTTTTTGTTGCACCAAATTTACTTTCAACCCCGACCCAGAGCTTGATATTGTAAGATATGAACTTCATTGACATAAGATCATAACGTAAGGGAAATTAGAACACTTACAGAGATGTAAGTTTCTTTTACCATTTTAACCCTAAACGGCATCCAAAATTGTACACATCCTCTGATCCTATCGAATTGATTGAGCTCGAATTTTCATTCGTAGTCACATGTCTATTTGTAATGCACTGCTAAACCTGCTCATTTTCCTTCTTTCTTCTGCTGTTTATGTATGTCGAATTACTTATCTCACCACAGGAGGTGCATGTCGATCTAATCGGGTGAGGCTCTTGTCTTCCGTTCCTGGCCACATTTTTAATATGTAACATTCTTGAAGATGATTTCCAACGGCGAATATTGGCCAACACAATTTCTTTTATCTCTTTTACATGCTCCAGTTAACCTCGAATTTGTAGTGACCCGAACTTTTCCATGTTTATATATATATATATTAAATGAAATTGTTATTTACATGATTAAGTGTTTCCAACATGTTAAGCAATCAAACTTGTTAAGACTTGATTAATTAAAATAGGTTTCATATAGACAATTGACCACCCAAGTTGACCGGTGATTCACGAACGTTAATACTTGTAAAAACTTTACAATGACATATATATGGTTATATATATAGTTAACATGATTTTTTTATAAGTATGTATCTCATTAGGTATTTTAATAATGAGTTATATACATAAAAATGAGACTATTAATTTAAGAAACTCGAAAACGATATATATAACGATTATCGTTATAACAACGTCTTACTAGGTACATATGAATCATATTAAGATATTGGTACACTTGGTTAATTATGTTAAATGATAATTAAATATATTATTAAGTGTATTAACAATGAAATACATATGTAAAAATAAGACTACTAACTTAATGATTTCGAAACGAGATATATATGCAACGATTATCGTTGTAACAACATTTAACTGTATATATATCATAATAAGATATATTATATATCATAATATCATGATAATATAACAATTTAACATCTCATTTGTTATAATAAACAATGGGTTAACAACATTCAACAAGATCGTTAACCTAAAGGTTTCAAAACAACGTTTACATGTAACGACTAACGATGACTTAACGACTCAGTTAAAATGTATATACATGTAGTGTTTTAATATGTATTCATACACTTTTGAAATACTTCAAGACACTTATCAAAATACATCTACTTAACAAAAATTCTTACAATTACATCCTCGTTCAGTTTCATCAACAATTCTACTCGTATGCACCCGTATTCATACTCGTACAATACACAGCTTTTAGATGTATGTACTATTGGTATATACACTCCAATGATCAGCTCTTAGCAGCCCATGTGAGTCACCTAACACATGTGGGAACCATCTTTTGGCAACTAGCATGAAATATCTCATAAAATTACAAAAATATGAGTAATCATTCATGACTTATTTACATGAAAACAAAATTACATATCCTTTATATCTAATCCATACACCAACGACCAAAAACACCTACAAATACTTTCATTCTTCAATTTTCTTCATATAATTGATCTCTCTCAAGTTCTATCTTCAAGTTCTAAGTGTTCTTCATAAATTCCAAAAGTTCTAGTTTCATAAAATCAAGAATACTTTCAAGATTGCAAGTTTACTTCCAAGTTTTCTAAATCCATTCCAAGTAATCATCCAAGATCAAGAAACCTTTGTTACTTACAGTAGGTTATCTTTCTAATACAAGGTAATAATCATATTCAAACTTTAATTCAATTTCTATAACTATAACAATCTTATTTCGAGTGGAAATCTTACTTGAAATTGTTTTCGTGTCATGATTCTGCTTCAAGAACTTTCATGCCATCCAAGGATCCTTTGAAGCTAGATCTAATTTTCTCATTTCCAGTAGATTTATCCAAGGAACTTGAGGTAGTAATGATGTTCATAACATCATTCGATTCATACATATAAAGCTATCTTATTCGAAGGTTTAAACTTGTAATCACTAGAACATAGTTTAGTTAATTCTAAACTTGTTCGCAAATAAAAGTTAATCCTTATAACTTGACTTTTAAAATCAACTAAACACATGTTCTATATCTATATGATATGCTAACTTAATGATTTAAAACCTTGAAACACGAAAAACACCGTAAAACCGGATTTACGCCGTCGTAGTAACACCGCGGGCTGTTTTGGGTTAGTTAATTAAAAACTATGATAAACTTTGATTTAAAAGTTGTTATTCTGGAAAAATGATTTTTATTATGAACATGAAACTATATCCAAAAATTATGGTTAAACTCAAAGTGGAAGTATGTTTTCTAAAATGGTCATCTAGACGTCGTTCTTTCGACTGAAATGACTACCTTTACAAAAACGACTTGTAACTTATTTTTATGACTATAAACCTATACTTTTTCTATTTAGATTCATAAAATAGAGTTCAATATGAAACCATAGCAATTTGATTCACTCAAAACGGATTTAAAATGAAGAAGTTATGGGTAAAACAAGATTGGATAATTTTTCTCATTTTAGCTACGTGAAAATTGGTAACAAATCTATTCCAACCATAACTTAATCAACTTGTATTGTATATTATCTAATCTTGAGATACCATAGACACGTATACAATGTTTCGACCTATCATGTCGACACATCTATATATATTTCGGAACAACCATAGACACTCTATATGTGAATGTTGGAGTTAGCTATACAGGGTTGAGGTTGATTCCAAAATATATATAGTTTGAGTTGTGATCAATACTGAGATACGTATACACTGGGTCGTGGATTGATTCAAGATAATATTTATCGATTTATTTCTGTACATCTAACTGTGGACAACTAGTTGTAGGTTACTAACGAGGACAGCTGACTTAATAAACTTAAAACATCAAAATATATTAAAAGTGTTGTAAATATATTTTGAACATACTTTGATATATATGTATATATTGTTATAGGTTCGTGAATCAACCAGTGGCCAAGTCTTACTTCCTGATGAAGTAAAAATCTGTGAAAGTGAGTTATAGTCCCACTTTTAAAATCTAATATTTTTGGGATGAGAATACATGCAGGTTTTATAAATGATTTACAAAATAGACACAAGTACGTGAAACTACATTCTATGGTTGAATTATCGAAATCGAATATGCCCCTTTTTATTAAGTCTGGTAATCTAAGAATTAGGGAACAGACACCCTAATTGACGCGAATCCTAAAGATAGATCTATTGGGCCTAACAAACCCCATCCAAAGTACCGGATGCTTTAGTACTTTGAAATTTATATCATATCCGAAGGGTGTCCCGGAATGATGGGGATATTCTTATATATGCAACTTGTTAATGTCGGTTACCAGGTGTTCACCATATGAATAATTTTTATCTCTATGTATGGGATGTATATTGAAATATGAAATCTTGTGGTCTATTGTTACGATTTGATATATATAGGTTAAACCTATAACTCACCAACAATTTTTGTTGACGTTTTAAGCATGTTTATTCTCAGGTGATTATTAAGAGCTTCCGCTGTCGCATACTTAAATAAGGACAAGATTTAGAGTCCATGCTTGTATGATATTGTGTAAAAACTGCATTCAAGAAACTTATTTCGTTGTAACATATTTGTATTGTAAACCATTATGTAATAGTCGTGTGTAAACAGGATATTTTAGATTATCATTATTTGATAATCTACCTAAAGCTTTTTTAAACCTTTATTGATGAAATAAAGGTTATGGTTTGTTTTAAAATGAATGCAGTCTTTGAAAAACGTCTCATATAGAGGTCAAAACCTCGCAACGAAATCAATTAATATGGAACGTTTTTAATCAATAAGAACGGGACATTTCAGTTGGTATCCGAGCGTTGGTCTTAGAGAACCAGAAAATTTGCATTAGTGTGTCTTATCGAGTTTGTTAGGATGCATTAGTAAGTCTGGACTTCGACCGTGTTTTCTTTAAAAATGATTGCTTAACATTTTTGTTGGAAACTATATATTATTAACATGTATATATTATGTGATATATTAATCTCTTAACATGTTTGATATTGTGTGATAGATGTCTACCTCTAGCACAAATCCCATTGACTCACCTAATAATAACGAAGAGTCGAATATATATTGGACTGATTCACAAGTTCCCGAAGAAGAACCGAAAGAAGAATCAGAACCGGAAGAAGAATCAGAATCGGAGGAGGAGGAACCGGAGGAGGAAATAGAACCGGTGGGGGAAATAATAAAACGGTTAAGTAAAAGAAAATCCTCAACCAACCGACCAAGGTTAATTATGGTCAATGGTGTTTCCGCCAAGGAAGCAAAATATTGGGAGGATTACCAATTCTCCGATGAATCGGATTCCGACGAGAATTCCGATGATGTTATAGAAATTACCCCAACTGAATTTAAAAAGGCAAAAGAAAATAATAAGGGAAAGGGCATAAAAATAGAGAAATCTAATTCCAACCCCGATGAACTTTATATGTATCGTCAACCCCCGAAGCCCTTAAGTTGTAACAATGACCCGGGAACCTCTAAACCACCAGGTTTTTCTAAACCGTTGTGGAAAACGACAGCTCGTATTAGGGGAACATCATATATCCCTAGAAACTTGGCAAAATGAACCAAAACCGAAGAAGAAGAAACGAGCGAGTCGGAATAAGATAGTTGTATTCGTGTGGTGTAATATATGTAATATAGTGTGCTTATGCTTTATGATATATGTAAAAATTGCTTGTATTAATAAGTATTTTTTTTATGAATCTAACTCTTGTCTATTTTACAGTATAAAAACACAAAATGGATAGACAACCCAATATTTTAAGAGACCTACCCGGAGACATGATTGATGAAATCTTGTCTAGAGTCGGTCAGAATTCTTCGGCATAACTATTTACAGCGAAATCAGTTTGTAAGACATTCGAAGAACGTTCCAAGAATGTCTTCTTTTATAAGAGACTTTCGTTTGAAAGATGGGGGATATCACATTGGGAAACCCATAAGTTACGATGTGTTTACTTTGACGCATATATTGCGGGGAACCCAAATGCTATTTTACGCAACGGGTTAAGAAATTATTTTGACTCAATGTATCCGAATATAGGACTTCATGATTTAGAAAAAGCGGCTAACATGCAACATAAAGAAGCATGCTATGCTTACGGGTTAGTAATGTTCGCTTCTCATCAAAGTGAGAAAAAGAACACCGGGCTACAACTATTAAACAAAACGTTCCCACAAGTGACGAAGTCGGTAATTGGGGTAAGAAATGAGGTTTTTAGGTTATTATGAGACTGTTGGTCATTACGTAACCCTCGTCCCTTTGAAGACGTTACAACACGCTGTCTTATCAACGGCCATAACGGTTATGTTCCACAAGACCAAGGATGGGAAGTAGTCCTAGTAAAACCAGAATGCATGACTTATTTCTGGACGTATGAATTACGTGTCTTCATTGCCTTTGCTGAAAGACTTGTGTACTAGCTAGAATTATCTTCACAACTATCTTGTATCAAAGTTATTGTGTGCTATATTTCATGCTTTATGTAAAATAAGCGGTATTGTAAGTTTGTAAAATATTGTATAAAAGTTTGAACGCGAAATATTATTATAATCAGTTTTTCATATAGAATTGTAGTAGTTGAATTGTATATTAGCTACTAAGTATGAACTTAACGGGTAGGTACTACCCGAATTTAAACTTATAAAACGCTAATATGAAGAAAAAGCTTTTATAAATGAGTTCATATTATGCTACGAAATACTATTAACTACTCTTAATATTCTGTATGATTAACTTGTTCCATTTGACTATTTTGAAGGAAATGGCACCGACTACTCGACACACCGTGAATATGAATGAAGAGGAATTCCGTACTTTTCTAGCTTCAAACATAGCCGCAGTACAGGCTGCGCTACATACCAACAATAACCTTGGATTTAGCAGTACAGGAAATCGAGTAGGATGCACCTACAAAGAATTCACTGCCTGCAAACCTTTGGAATTTGATGGAACCGAAGGACCGATCGGATTGAAACGGTGGACTGAGAAGGTCGAATCGGTGTTTTCCATAAGTAAGTGTACTGAAGAGGACAAAGTGAAGTACGCTACGCATACCTTCACAGGTTCTGCGTTAACATGGTGGAATACCTATCGGATGCGTACGCACTACCGTGATCAGCATTCAAGCACTTGATGAACGAGAAGTACCGTCCCAGAACCGAGGTCAATAAGCTCAAGACAGAACTTAGAGGGTTACGAACCCAATGATTTGATATTACCACGTACGAAAGACGATTCACAGAATTGTGCCTATTGTGTCCGGGAGCGTTCGAAGATGAGGAAGAGAAGATCGACGCATTTATGAAAGGATTACCGGAAAGAATCCAAGAAGATATAAGTTCACACGAGCCCGCCTCCATACAACAGGCATGTAGAATGGCTCACAAACTAGTGAACCAGATTGAGGAAAGAATTAAAGAACAGACGGCTGAAGAGGCCAATGTGAAGCAAGTCAAAAGAAAGTGGGAGGAAAACGGTGATAAGAATCACCAATACAACAACAACAGCAATTATAATAATAATCGCAACAATTATCCCAACAATCGCAACATCAATCGCAACTACAACAAACGGCCCAACAACAACAACAACAACAACAACAACAACAACAACAACAACAGCAACTACAACAATTATCCCAACAACAATAACAACCACAACAACAACAACAATCAGAAGCAGCTATGCCAAAGGTGTGAAAAGAATCACTCGGGGTTCTGCACCAAATTTTGCAACAAGTGTAAAAGAAATGGTCATAGCGCGGCGAAGTGTGAGGTCTACGGACCAGGGGTTAATAGAACGAAAGGAACAAATGGTGTCGAAACGAGTAATGGCGGAGCAAGTAGTGTCGGAGCCAGTTATGCCAATGTAGTTTGTTATAAATGTGGAAAACCGGGCCACATTATTAGAAATTGCCCGAACCAGGAGAACACGAATGGACAAGGCCGCGGAAGAGTTTTCAATATTGATGCGGCAGAGGCACAGGAAGACCCGGAGCTTGTTACGGGTACGTTTATTATTGACAATAAATCTGCTTACGTTTTATTTGATTCGGGTGCGGATAGAAGCTATATGAGTAGAGATTTTTGTGCTAAATTAAGTTGTCCATTGGCGCCGTGGGATAGTAAATTTTTACTCGAATTAGCAAACGGTAAATTAATTTCAGCAGATAATATATGCCAGAATCGAGAAATTAAACTGGGTAGCGAAATATTTAAGATTGATTTGATACCAGTAGATTTAGGGAGTTTTGATGTAATAGTTGGCATGGACTGGCTGAAGAAGGTGAAAGCAGAGATCGTATGTTATAAAAATGCAATTCGCATTGTACGAGAAGAAGGAGAACCTTTAATGGTGTACGGAGAAAAGGGCAACACGAAGCTACATCTTATTAGTAATTTGAAGGCACAAAAACTAATAAGAAAAGGTTGCTATGCTGTTCTAGCACACGTCGAGAAAGTACAAACTGAAGAAAAGAGCATCAATGATGTTCCCGTCGCAAAAGAATTTCCCGATGTATTTCCGAAAGAATTACCGGGACTACCTCCACATCGATCTGTTGAATTTCAAATAGATCTTGTACCAGGAGCTGCACCAATAGCTCGTGCTCCGTATAGACTCGCACTCAGTGAGATGAAAGAACTGCAAAGCCAACTGCAAGAACTATTAGAACGTGGTTTCATCCGACCAAGCACATCACCATGGGGAGCTCCTGTTTTGTTTGTCAAGAAGAAGGATGGTACATTTAGGTTGTGTATTGACTACAGAGAGTTGAACAAACTTACCATCAAAAACCGTTATCCACTGCCGAGAATTGACGACTTATTTGATCAACTACAAGGCTCGTCGGTTTATTCCAAGATCGATTTACGTTCTGGATATCATCAAATGCGAGTAAAGGAGGATGATATTCCAAAAACTGCTTTTAGGACGCGTTATGGTCATTACGAGTTTATGGTTATGCCGTTTGGATTGACTAACGCACCAGCTGTGTTCATGGACCTTATGAACCGAGTGTGTGGGCCATATCTTGACAAGTTTGTCATTGTTTTCATCAATGACATACTTATTTACTCAAAGAATGATCAAGAGCACGAAGAACATTTGAGAAAAGTGCTAGAAGTATTGAGGAAAGAAAAACTGTATGCTAAGTTTTCAAAGTGTGCATTTTGGTTGGAAGAAGTTCAATTCCTCGGTCACATAGTGAACAAAGAAGGTATCCAGGTGGACCCGGCAAATATCGAAACCGTTGAAAAGTGGGAAACCCCAAAAACTCCGAAGCATATACGTCAATTTTTAGGATTGGCTGGTTACTACAGAAGATTCATCCAAGATTTCTCCAAAATAGCAAAACCCTTGACTGCATTAACGCATAAAGGGAAGAATTTGAATGGAAGGATGAACCAGAGAAGGCATTTCAGTTATTGAAGAAAAAGCTAACTACAGCACCTATATTGTCATTGCCTGAAGGGAATGATGATTTTGTGATTTATTGTGACGCATCAAAGCAAGGTCTCGGTTGTGTATTAATGCAACGGACGAAGGTGATTGCTTATGCGTCTAGACAATTGAAGATTCACGAGCAAAATTATACGACGCATGATTTGGAATTAGGCGCGGTTGTTTTTGCATTAAAGACTTGGAGGCACTACTTATATGGGGTCAAAAGTATTATATATACCGACCACAAAAGTCTTCAACACATATTTAATTAGAAACAACTGAATATGAGGCAGCGTAGGTGGATTGAATTGTTGAATGATTACGACTTTGAGATTCGTTACCACCCGGGGAAGGCAAATGTGGTAGCCGACGCCTTGAGCAGAAAGGACAGAGAACTCATTCGAGTAAAATCTATGAATATAATGATTCACACTAATCTTACTACTCAAATAAAGGAGGCGCAACAAGGAGTTTTAAAAGAGGGGAATTTAAAGGATGAAATACCCAAAGGATCGGAGAAGCATCTTAATATTCGGGAAGACGGAACCCGGTATAGGGCTGAAAGAATTTGGGTACCAAAATTTGGAGATATGAGAGAAATGGTACTTAGAGAAGCTCATAAAACCAGATACTCAATACATCCTGGAACGGGGAAGATGTACAAGGATCTTAAGAAACATTTTTGGTGGCCGGGTATGAAAGCCGATGTTGCTAAATACGTAGGAGAATGTTTGACGTGTTCTAAGGTCAAAGCTGAGCATCAGAAACCATCAGGTCTACTTCAACAACCCGAAATCCCGGAATGGAAATGGGAAAACATTACCATGGATTTCATCACTAAATTGCCAAGGACTGCAAGTGGTTTTGATACTATTTGGGTAATAGTTGATCGTCTCACCAAATCAGCACACTTCCTGCCAATAAGAGAAGATGACAAGATGGAGAAGTTAGCACGACTGTATTTGAAGGAAGTCGTCTCCAGACATGGAATACCAATCTCTATTATCTCTGATAGGGATGGCAGATTTATTTCAAGATTCTGGCAGACATTACAGCAAGCATTGGGAACTCGTCTAGATATGAGTACTGCCTATCATCCACAAACTGATGGGCAGAGCGAAAGGATGATACAAACACTTGAAGACATGCTACGAGCTTGTGTTATTGATTTCGGAAATAGTTGGGATCGACATCTACCGTTAGCAGAATTTTCCTACAACAACAGCTACCATTCAAGCATTGAGATGGCGCCGTTTGAAGCACTTTATGGTAGAAAGTGCAGGTCTCCGATTTGTTGGAGTGAAGTGGGTGATAGACAGATTACGGGTCCGGAGATAATACAAGAAACTACCGAGAAAATCATCCAAATTCAACAAAGATTGAAAACCGCCCAGAGTCGACAAAAGAGCTACGCGGACAGTAAAAGAAAAGATATAGAGTTTGAAATTGGAGAAATGGTCATGCTTAAGGTTTCACCTTGGAAAGGCGTTGTTCGATTTGGTAAACGGGGGAAACTAAATCCAAGGTACATTGAACCATTCAAGATTATAGATCGTGTCGGACCAGTAGCTTACCAACTGGAGCTACCTCAACAACTCGCGGCTGTACATAACACTTTCCATGTCTCAAATTTGAAGAAATGTTTTGCTAAAGAAGATCTCACTATTCCGTTGGACGAAATCCAAATCAATGAAAAACTTCAATTCATTGAAGAACCCGTCGAAATAATGGATCGTGAGGTTAAGAGACTTAAAAAAACAAGATACCGATTGTTAAGGTTCGATGGAATGCTCGTAGAGGACCCAAGTTCACCTGGGAGCATGAAGATCAGATGAAGAAGAAATACCCGCATTTATTTCCAGAAGATACGTCAACACCTCCAACTGCTTAAAATTTCGGGACGAAATTTATTTAACGGGTAGGTACTGTAGTGACCCGAACTTTTCCATGTTTATATATATATTAAATGAAATTGTTATTTACATGATTAAGTGTTTCCAACATGTTAAGCAATCAAACTTGTTAAGACTTGATTAATTGAAATAGGTTTCATATAGACAATTGACCACCCAAGTTGACCGGTGATTCACGAACGTTAATACTTGTAAAAACTTTACGATGACATATATATGGTTATATATATAGTTAACATGATTTTATTATAAGTATGTATCTCATTAGGTATTTTAACAATGAGTTATATACATAAAAATGAGACTATTAATTTAAGAAACTCGAAAACGATATATATAACGATTATCGTTATAACAACGTCTTACTAGGTACATATGAATCATATTAAGATATTGGTACACTTGGTTAATTATGTTAAATGATAATTAAATATATTATTAAGTGTATTAACAATGAAATACATATGTAAAAATAAGACTACTAACTTAATGATTTCGAAACGAGACATATATGTAACGATTATCGTTGTAACGACATTTAACTGTATATATATCATACTAAGATATATTATATATCATAATATCATGATAATATAATAATTTAACATCTCATTTGTTATAATAAACAATGGGTTAACAACATTCAACAAGATCGTTAACCTAAAGGTTTCAAAACAACGTTTACATGTAACGACTAATGATGACTTAACGACTCAGTTAAAATGTATATACATGTAGTGTTTTAATATGTATTCATACACTTTTGAAAGACTTCAATACACTTATCAAAATACTTCTACTTAACAAAAATGCTTACAATTACATCCTCGTTCAGTTTCATCAACAATTCTACTCGTATGCACCCGTATTCGTACTCGTACAATACACAGCTTTTAGATGTATGTACTATTGGTATATACACTCCAATGATCAGCTCTTAGCAGCCCATGTGAGTCACCTAACACATGTGGGAACCATCATTTGGCAACTAGCATGAAATATCTCATAAAATTACAAAAATATGAGTAATCATTCATGACTTATTTACATGAAAACAAAATTACATATCCTTTATATCTAATCCATACACCAACGACCAAAAACACCTACAAACACTTTCATTCTTCAATTTTCTTCATCTAATTGATCTCTCTAAAGTTCTATCTTCAATTTCTAAGTGTTCTTCATAAATGCCAAAAGTTCTAGTTTCATAAAATCAAGAATACTTCCAAGATTGCAAGTTTACTTCCAAGTTTTCTAAATCCATTCCAAGTAATCATCCAAGATCAAGAAACCTTTGTTACTTACAGTAGGTTATCTTTCTAATACAAGGTAATAATCATATTCAAACTTTAATTCAATTTCTATAACTATAACAATCTTATTTCGAGTGGAAATCTTACTTGAAATTGTTTTCGTGTCATGATTCTGCTTCAAGAACTTTCAAGCCATCCAAGGATCCTTTGAAGCTAGATCTATTTTTCTCATTTCCAGTAGGTTTATCCAAGGAACTTGAGGTAGTAATGATGTTCATAACATCATTCAATTCATACATATAAAGCTATCTTATTCGAAGGTTTAAACTTGTAATCACTAGAACATAGTTTAGTTAATTCTAAACTTGTTCGCAAATAAAAGTTAATCCTTCTAACTTGACTTTTAAAATCAACTAAACACATGTTATATATCTATATGATATGCTAACTTAATGATTTAAAACCTTGAAACACGAAAAACACCGTAAAACCGGATTTACGCCGTCGTAGTAACACCGCGGGCTGTTTTGGGTTAGTTAATTAAAAACTATGATAAACTTTGATTTAAAAGTTGTTATTCTGGGAAAATGATTTTTATTATGAACATGAAACTATATCCAAAAATTATGGTTAAACTCAAAGTGGAAGTATGTTTTCTAAAATGGTCATCTAGACGTCGTTCTTTCGACTGAAATGACTACCTTTACAAAAATGACTTGTAACTTATTTTTCCGACTATAAACCTATACTTTTTCTGTTTAGATTCATAAAATAGAGTTCAATATGAAACCATAGCAATTTGATTCACTCAAAACGGATTTAAAATGAAGAAGTTATGGGTAAAACAAGATTGGATAATTTTTCTCATTTTAGCTACGTGAAAATTGGTAACAAATCTATTCCAACCATAACTTAATCAACTTGTATTGTATATTATGTAATCTTGAGATACCATAGACACGTATACAATGTTTCGACCTATCATGTCGACACATCTATATATATTTCGGAACAACCATAGACACTCTATATGTGAATGTTGGAGTTAGCTATACAGGGTTGAGGTTGATTCCAAAATATATATAGTTTGAGTTGTGATCAATACTGAGATACGTATACACTGGGTCGTGAATTGATTCAAGATAATATGTATCCATTTATTTCTGTACATCTAACTGTGGACAACTAGTTGTAGGTTACTAACGAGGACAGCTGACTTAATAAACTTAAAACATCAAAATATATTAAAAGTGTTGTAAATATATTTTGAACATACTTTGATATATATGTATATATTGTTATAGGTTCGTGAATCAACCAGTGGCCAAGTCTTACTTCCCGACGAAGTAAAAATCTGTGAAAGTGAGTTATAGTCCCACTTTTAAAATCTAATATTTTTGGGATGAGAATACATGCAGGTTTTATAAATGATTTACAAAATAGACACAAGTACGTGAAACTACATTCTATGGTTGAATTATCGAAATCGAATATGCCCCTTTTTATTAAGTCTGGTAATCTAAGAATTAGGGAACAGACACCCTAATTGACGTGAATCCTAAAGATAGATCTATTGGGCCTAACAAACCCCATCCAAAGTACCGGATGCTTTAGTACTTTGAAATTTATATCATATCCGAAGGGTGTCCCGGAATGATGGGGATATTCTTATATATGCAACTTGTTAATGTCGGTTACCAGGTGTTCACCATATGAATGATTTTTATCTCTATGTATGGGATGTATATTGAAATATGAAATCTTGTGGTCTATTGTTACGATTTGATATATATAGGTTAAACCTATAACTCACCAACAATTTTTGTTGACGTTTTAAGCATGTTTATTCTCAGGTGATTATTAAGAGCTTCCGCTGTCACATACTTAAATAAGGACAAGATTTGGAGTCCATGCTTGTATGATATTGTGTAAAAACTGCATTCAAGAAACTTATTTCGTTGTAACATATTTGTATTGTAAACCATTATGTAATAGTCGTGTGTAAACAGGATATTTTAGATTATCATTATTTGATAATCTACGTAAAGCTTTTTTAAACCTTTATTGATGAAATAAAGGTTATGGTTTGTTTTAAAATGAATGCAGTCTTTGAAAAACGTCTCATATAGAGGTCAAAACCTCGCAACGAAATCAATTAATATGGAACGTTTTTAATCAATAAGAACGGGACATTTCAGAATTTTCCTAGACCTGTATTGAATTGAAGCTTATCTATCATTTGTACCTTTCTTCTTTTGATTCGTGCACCACCCCTCCCTATATGCATCTCGAGCTTAATTAGTTTGATTATCAACATCATTAAAGATTGGGTTGGGCTCCTCAAAAATACTATCCTTTACTGAAATTGAGCATGGTGAACTTGGGCCTGTTGGACATACCATCGGTTGGGCCGCTACATTAATGTTTTTTGAAAGTGGGCTTTGTGGTCTAGTAGGATTATTGTCCAATGACCTAGTTTCCTTAGGCAAGAAGTTCAAGTTTTGATCTGGGATTTATTGCATGTGTGGTGATTATCTAGCTCAATATTTGGGGATCTACAATCATCATTAATGCGGCTATTAGGCTTCGCTACATTCTCTGTCATCCCATCTGTAGCAACCCGACAAAATCGTCATTGATGGCGCCGCTAACTTAGGTCCCGTTACGTGGTCATAGTCCCTATATGAGACTCGTTTGACCAAAATTATGTCGCATTCATTTGAAAAGTACTAGACTTACAAAGTTTAGTTTACCAAACGGATCGACAACAAGTTTAAGTTTACAAAAGTATAATGTATAAATGAAATAAACCTGCGACATAATATAAGTTGTAAGTCACGGTTGCTATAAATAGCGTAAGTATGTAAACAATATGTTTGAATCCAAAGGTGCTATCACTAGCGTATGCATGTATGTATGCTTGACTCCAAGCAAGAAATCAGAGTGTATGCATGTATGCTTGACCCAAGCAAGTATGAGTGTACGCGGAAGCATGTATCAAATAGCCATGTATGAACCTGAGAAACATATAGAAAACTGTCAACGAAAAACGTTGGTGAAATCATAGGTATTTGTAATAAATGTTGTTTTTGAACCACAATATTTAGTATTCCCATAACGTTGATTATCAAAATCGTTTGCATTCCAAAAGTATTGTTCGCGAGCACCCAATTATCAAGACTTAACGTATCCTTCCATAGAACCCCATCACAATAGTGTTAGAACATACACTGTTTCTCAAAAATATATTTCATCCGTAGACGGTAGCGAACTGTCCGAAATGAGGGTTTGTCAAACCCGTATGGCCACACAATATAAGTTCTCGCTTACACCCTGCAAGTGTAACTAATGATAATCGAATTGAGGATTTTTGTTCTAACTCGCTGTGGAATGTTTGGTTCATCGTACTTGTGTTCAAAGTATAAAAGTAAGTAGTACAAAATGTAACAAAGTATATGTTTCTCAGCCTACAATTTAAAAGTATAAAAAGTTGTTGAAAAGGTGGGACTATGATCTCACCTCGAGTGCACGAGTATAAATGTACTTCACAAGTAAACGTGTGCATGAAAGTTGCTTAGCCTTGACCTAAACAAGTAAGTTGTATCAATTAACCGGTTACGACACAAGGTCGATCGAAATGTGTTCAATTAGTCCTATGGCTCGTTACGACTCGATTAATATAGTATGTGAATCAAGTTGTCAAGTTTCATGCAAGAATCAAGTATAAAAGAAAGATTAGAACGATTGCATAAGTATTTGATTAAGTTTGACTAAAAGTCAAACTTGGTCAAAGTTAACGGGGTCGGGTCAGGTATCTGACAATTTTTCTAAGTCATATAATCATATATGAGCATGTTGGCCAAGTTTCATGTTAATAGGAGGTGCGTAGCATCGTTAGAATTAAACGGTGAATGACCAAGTGAAACAGAATCTGGCAGTTCATCTGGACGGTGTCCAAAGAGTCTGGACGGCGTCCAAAGAGTCTGGACGGCGTCCAAAGAGTCTGGACGGCATCCAGATGTGAAGGTCTGGACGGCATCCAAGAGTCTGGACGGCGTCCAGATCAGTATACTGACTCTGTTTTGCTGAAACACACAAGTGCACGAACCAAAACTAAAACTAACACAATTTGTGAACCGAAAACACTTAGAACACGTATCTTATATCGTTGGAAAGGTATTTTGACAAGGAATACAACTAATCACATATCATCAATCGAGTTCATCATTTACAACAAAAAAACCTCGTCAAATGATCGTTAAATGTTCATAATCAAAGTCTCAAGTTTGCAAAATGAATTTGGCAACCAATTTACATGTATGATATGCCGTTTCGAAGGTAATCAAGCATACAATCCAACCAAACACTTACCAACAATGGCATTCAAATCATCAAAAGTCCATTTTAAGAGTTATCAAACCCTAACCAAAACTCAAAAAATCAATATTCATGTGTTTGAAGTTTTCTTAATCAACCTATACATCAAAACGAAGCTGGTGATACTAGTAACACAATTAAAACATGAACTTTACAATTTAACAACATTTAATCACCCAAAACTCAAGATTAAGCACACCCATTTTAAATGTTCAAACTAGTTACTCAAAACAACAAATCGAGCAAACAAAACATGTATTCATGTTATACTTGAGCCATATACACTAATTAACACCATTTCATGTATATAAAACGAATTTAGAGAAATCTAGTGTTTTTAAAAAGTTACCTAAACTTGATGAAATTGGTACCAAAATGTAGAGGATGAAGAGAGGATCACAAAAATGTATTTTGTTTTGATGTTTGCTTCTTGATTCGGATTTGGATGATGAATTAATGGAGAAAATGAAAATGGTGTTCTTGAGTTTGAGAGGATAAGGGATGAAGAAGTGGAAGTATCAAATGAATGGGTGGTGGGAAGTGGGTTGACTAGTTGACCTAGTCAAGTAGTTTGCCCACTTGGCAACTTCGGTCCCTCGAGTTTAAAGCGGGTGCGGGAATTAACCAAACGAGTATTTTAAAAAAACGCTCGAGTAAACTAGTGATGTTATAATTAAATAACAGGAATATTAAGAACGTTAGTCAACGGAAAATACGATTTTAAATAACGAAAGGTATTATTTAAAAAAAAGACGGTGTTAAAAATAAATTTAATGGAAAAACACGGGATGTTACATTACCTATACCTTAAAAGAAATTTCGTCCCGAAATTTAGTTGGAAGTAGTAGTTGTCGTTTCTTCCTCGAAATCTTGCGTTTCCAACTCTACGAATGAGTGAAGGTACTTCCTTGGGCATTTCAACGAACTTTGACAGTAGAAATTTTACGTCGTTTTAAAGTTTGGTTTTCACGATTCACAATTTCAACCGGTTCTCCTAGGAAGTGAAGTTTGTCATCGATAGTAAGCTCATCGAAAGGAATATCAAGTTCTTGTTCGACAAGACACTTCTTTAAGTTTGATACGTAGAATGTAGGATGAACGGAGACTCGAATGAGTTGGAAAATCTAAACGGCTAATAACGGGTTTAAAACGCAACCGAATTTTAAAAGGTTTTGTGTATCGTGGATTTAGCTTTCTACGTTTCCTGAAACGGATTGCACCTTTTCAAGGTGTGACTTTTAACGTTACGCGATTACCCACTTGGAATTCGAGAGGTCTACGTCTAACATCGGCATAGCTCTTTTGGCGACTACGAGTCGTGTTGGGTCTTTCTTGAATATGGATAAATTTTCTTGGTCGCTCGTGTATAATCTCGGGTCTGGTGAATTAATCATCGTTTACTTGGTTCTACAAAAGGAGAATGACGTCTCCGGTCATATAAGATTTCAAAAGGTGTGACGTTAAGACTTGAATGATAACTATTGTAGTAAGAGAATTCGGCTAAAGGCAATTACTTTTCTCAAGTAAAATTGAAGTTGATAACACAAATTCGTATTATGGTTCCCAAGGTTCGAATAGTACATTTGCTTTGTTCGTCGGTTCGTGGATGGCACGCGGTACTTATGTCTAAACGTGGTCCCGAGACTTTTTGAAAGGCACTCCAAAATATAGAAGTGAAACGAGGATCTCAATCTGAAACGAAGTATATCTCCTTAAGATGTATTTGAACAAGTTTTTGTTTCTCAATAAATTCGCGCCGTGGAAGATGTATCGGTTTCCGAAAACGTTTGTTAGAGCAAGTTTCTTATCGGGTTCTGAAAACGTTCGTTAGGACTATTCACCCTCGAGGCGAATACTAGTATAATGTGAAGAGTCTCTCTCTCCACTGAGAATTTAGATAAAAGGTTTCCGTATACAGAAGTACGAGTGTAATGCGAGAGAAATTTCCGCCTCGATGTGAGCATAACAAGTATTTTATAGTTCGTCGATAAAACTGTGCAAAAATGAGATAGTATACACGTATAACATACGTCTGATGTTGAAAGAATTTGCCATTCATTTGGAAGCATAAATATGGTTCGACAATAATCGAAGATGTGTCCCGGGTATGGTTGTTATCAGTACTCTCGGAGTTTTCGGATGTTCAAACAAGAAAAATGAAGTCATGTACACGGCACATGGTGGTGATTAGGTTTATCGAGTCCAATCACCATCACGAGTCATTAGAACTTTGGTATGACTTACCGTAATATAACCACATTGATCGAGTGTCGTTATATTACGCTAACTCATACCTCCATTCCCACATCACTCCATAGATCCAAGTTCGTATAATCGTGAAGATTTAAAATGAACAAAGTGTAACGACGTCTCTAACGTGACTCGTATTGAATCGAAAGAATTAGTGCAACTCTAAAGAAGCGTTCCCCGAGGGAAGTGTATAAATGATTGTTCACGTCAATGCGGTTCAAGTCAAACAATAATGTATTCCGGTATAAGAAATGAAACGAATCATGATAACGAATAGTACGCAACCGTAGTGATAAATAGTGATGACGATACTCACCTAGAGTAGTGATGGTAGTAACAAGAAGTGGTAGATAGTAAGGAACACCGGTGTGACACCGATAGTAAGTTGAAATGGTGGCGAATAACAGTCTGGGAGACAGAGTTCCCGAACAAGTATGACTAATGAAGTCGTCGTCGTCCTTACGCGTAGATTATAGATTCATATGATGAAAACTTGGTACCATTAAGAAGTTTGCCTAAGAATGATTCAAGCATAATGCACAAGTAGTCAAGTAAGTGCTATCTATAGCAAATGTATGTCAGAATGCAATGGCTAACTATCTAGTTGTAGTCTAGATTCACTAATGCGTCCTAACAACTCTGCCAGACACACTAATGCGCATCCTAGATCCTTACAACCAATGCTCTGATACCATCTGTAGCGACCCGACAAAATCGTCATTGACGGCGCCGCTAACTTAGGTCCCGTTACGTGATCGTAGTCCCTATATGAGACTTGTTTGACCAAAATTATGTCGCATTCATTTGAAAAGTACTAGACTTACAAAGTTTAGTTTACCAAACGGATCGACAACAAGTTTAAGTTTACAAAAGTATAATGTATAAATGAAATAAACCTGCGACATAATATATGTTGAAAGTCACGGTTGCTATAAATAGCGTAAGTATATAAACAATATGTTTGAATCCAAAGGTGCTATCACTAGCGTATGCATGTATGTATGCTTGACTCCAAGCAAGAAATCAGAGTGTATGCATGTATGCTTGACCCAAGCAAGTATGAGTGTACGCGGAAGCATGTATCAAATAGCCATGTATGAACCTAAGAAACATATAGAAAACTATCAACGAAAAACATTGGTGAAATCATAGGTATTTGTAATAAACGTTGTTTTTGAACCACAAGATTTAGTATTCCCATAACGTTGATTATCAAAATCGTTTGCATTCCAAAAGTATTGTTCGCGAGCACCCAATTATCAAGACTTAACGTATCCTTCCATAGAACCCCATCATAATAGTGTTAGAACATACATTGTTTCTCAAAAATATATTTCATCCGTAAACGGTAGCGAACCATCCGAAATGAGGGTTTGTCAAACCCGTATGGCCACACAATATAAGTTCTCGCTTTCACCCTGCAAGTGTAACTAATGATAATCGAATTGAGAATTTTTGTTCTAACTCGCTGTGGAATGTTTGTTTCATCGTACTTGTGTTCAAAGTATAAAAATAAGTAGTACAAAATGTAACAAAGTATATGTTTCTCATCCCACAATTTAAAAGTATAAAAAGTTGTTGAAAAGGTGGGACTATGATCTCACCTCGAGTGCACGAGTATAAATGTACTTCACAAGTAAACGTATGCATGAAAGTTACTTAGCCTTGACCTAAACAAGTAAGTTGTATCAATTAACCGGTTACGACACAAGGTCGGTCGAAATGTGTTCAATTAGTCCTATGGCTCGTTACGACTCGATTAATATAGTATGTGAATCAAGTTGTCAAGTTTCATGCAAGAATCAAGTATAAAAGAAAGATTAGAACGATTGCATAAGTATTTGGTTAAGTTTGACTAAAATTCAAACTTAGTCAAAGTCAACAGGGTCGGGTCGGGTATCTGAAAATTTTTCTAAGTCATATAATCATATATGAGCATGTTGGCCAAGTTTCATGTTAATAGGAGGTGCGTAGCATAGTTAGAATTAAACGGTGAACGACCAAGTGAACCAGAATCTGGCAGTTCATCTGGACTGCGTCCAAAGAGTCTGGACGGCGTCCAGATGTGAAGGTCTGGACAGCGTCCAAGAGTCTGGATGGCGTCCAGATCAGTATACTGACCTTGTTTTGCTGAAACACACAAGTGCATGAACCAAAACTCAAACTAACACAATTTGTGAACCGAAAACACTTAGAACATGTATCTTATATCGTTGGAAAGGTATTTTGACAAGGAATACAACTAACCACATATCATCAATCGAGTTCATCATTTACAATAACAAAAACCTCGTCAAATGATCGTTAAATGTTCATAATCAAAGTCTCAAGTTCGCAAAATGCATTTCATGATTCGGGCAACCAATTTACATGTATGATATGCCGTTTCGAAGGTAATCAAGCATACAATCCAACCAAACACTTAAAAACAATATTTCATGGCATTCAAATCATCAAAAGTCCATTTTAAGAGTTATCAAACCCTAACCAAAACTCACAAAATCAATATTCATGTGTTTGAAGTTTTCTTAATCAACCTATACATCAAAACGAAGCTAGTGATACTAGTAACAAAATTAAAACATGAACTTTACAATTTAACAACATTTAATCACCCAAAACTCAAGATTAAGCACACCCATTTCAAATGTTCAAACTAGTTACTCAAAACAACAAATCGAGCAAACAAAACATGTATTAATGTTATACTTGAGCCATAGACACTAATTAACACCATTTCAAGTATATAAAATGAATTTATAGAAATCTAGTGTTTTTAGAAAGTTACCCAAACTTGATGAAATTGGTACCAAAATGTAGAGGATGAAGAGAGGATCACGAAAATGTATTTTGTTTTGATGTTTGCTTCTTGATTCGGATTTGGATGATGAATTAATGGAGAAGATGAAAATGGTGTTCTTGAGTTTGAGAGGATAAGGGATGAGGAGGTGGAAGTATCAAATGAATGGGTGGTGGGAAGTGGGTTGACTAGTTGACCTAGTCAACTAGTTTGCCCACTTGGCAACTTCGGTCCCTCGAGTTTAAAGCGGGTGCGGGAATTAACCAAACGAGTATTTTAAAAAAAAAAACGCTCGAGTAAACTAGTGATGTTATAATTAAATAACAGGAATATTAAGAACGTTAGTCAACAGAAAATACGATTTTAAATAACGAAAGGTATTATTTAAAAAAAAAGACGGTGTTAAAAATAAATTTAACGGAAAAACGCGGGATGTTACACCATCATCATCATTGAGGTTCCCGAGAAGATTTCCCAACCCCAAGAAACCAGACTCTTCGTCTTCGCACGTTTGCTGTTTCTGGTTCCGGTGATGATTGCCGGAGTTATGCTTTTCACCGGAAAAATTAACTTCTTCATCGTTAACCTGCCTCTCATAATCTGGGTTTTTACGATCAAAATAAAAAAAATCTTCATCCTTCGATATGTTATATGTATCGTCTACATAATCATCATCAGAGTTTGAGTTATCCAAATTGTCACAAAATGCTTTTCTGACCTTGTGAATTCAATCTGCACAACCCTTGTGAGGTCTTCACTAATAGAGGCATGACACCATCCTTGATCATCATTGAGTTTAACACAACCATCATAGTGGACAACGTTGTTGCGGATATGTAATAAAACTTTTCCACACTTTAAGTCTTGATTCCCATCCTCAATCGAGCAGTTTTCCATCTTTAAGATGTTACCCACATTAGTTTCTCTAGGCATCTGTAAGATTTATCTAGGATCTTAACGAATTTACACCACATGAAAATCATATGGTTCATGTTATGAGCAATGCTTTCTGCTGCGTGATTGGATTCACAGACAATAAGTACATCCATACCACCTAAATACTTGAGCTGAAAGTTAGTCATTCCCTGAGCTTTGCAGAGTACTTCAAATTGGAACATTAGATCTAGACTCCGGACTACACAAATAATCGATTTACCCACCAGATTGCTATTTTTTTCTCTGACCTGAATGGTTCTTTCATCCCTGTAGATTTTGCCATCTGTATGTTTTACTCTTTCTTCTCCACGTCCAGTTGTTGGGGGTTGCTGTGGTTGTTCAACTTTACAGTTTCTCAGTTTAAATCGGAGAACTTCACTATTTCTCTTGTTTAATGAATCCCTCAAGTCAGCAGCGTTACCACCATAATTTTTAGTAACATCATTGAACCTACGTTCATCACGAAAATTGTTGATGAAGCTTCCTATATTTTCACTCACCCTTTTTTTTGCTGGATGGTCGCCATTTGATCGTCTGCTTTCATAAGCTTTAAAGATTTTTATTTGTGCTCCTTTTTAGGTAATATTTTCGAGTTCAGCATGTAGTTTGTCAGTGTTTCTAACGTTACTGAATCTTGCATAGGCGAATTTGTTGCCATTTTTTAGTCTTTTCCCAACCATGTAGATATCTCTTAAGTCTCCGAACGGTTTGATGGTCTTCCACAATTCTGCAACTGACCACGTATCCGAGAAATTGAAGAATATGAAAGAAGTCAATTGAGTCCTGAATAGCCATGCTAATCAGTCTTGAAGTCCGCCGTTGTACCTCCCATGCTGATGCCATACTCCGCCGCCTGAAACTCTCTCTCTCCTCACATTCTCTCTCACACACCCCATTTTCATTGAGGCGGTAGCTTTTTATCCTCGTATATACTAATCTTCATGAGATTGTTACTATTCACGGTGACATTCATGTAAATATTCCCAACTTTGGGGTATTTTGGTATTCCTTTTTGTTTTATGAAAAGCATTTTTTGATTAACTTTTCTTGATTAATTTTTTACAACTTTGTTTAACTTCATTTTTTCCTTTCTTTTTTCATAACTTTATTTTTTAAACTTTTAATTTACCGGCCGTTAACTTTTTTTCTAAACGTTAAGTTAACCGACCGTTAACCCATCAAAATCACTCCACGACGAAGCTATGTTTTATAACTTTTTTTCACTTCCATATTTTCGTCCTTTATCTTTTAACGTTTAATTATTCGACAATTAACCATTTTAAGTTACAAACCACCCCGCAGCGAAGCGCGAACTTTTTAACATCGTTAATAATAATAATAATAATAATAATAATAATAATAATAATAATAATAATAATAATAATAATAATAATAATAATAATTAGTAATAATAATAATACAACTTATTATTATTATTATTATTAATATTATTAATATTATTATTATTATTATTATTATTATTATTATTATTATTATTATTATTATTTATAACTAAACTATAATCATAACAATAATAATTATTAAATATTAATAATAATAACATTATATAATAACAATAGTAAAAGAATGAGTTTTCTAAAAATAACAGTAAAATCTATTCTTAAGAATTACAAGCAAAAATATAGTGTACATTAAGAGGAGTCCCAACAATGGCGGTGTCACACGCCAATAAGCAAGCCAAAGCATGTGACATCTTTGGCGTCAATGGCAACAACAAACCAGTGGCTGGCCAATTCGAATGCACCATGCTCTGCGCGAATGCATAGTAATTTCTTTGGCTTGTGATTCTTGATTAAAGTATTTTGTACCCTACGCTTTAATATATGTAATTTGGTTTATATAATTAATTAAGAGGGTCCATGTGCTGATAAATTAGTTTGTGATGGATGGCAGTGAAAGTGATGAGTGGGTGGCGAGAGAGGGTGGTGTTAAGGTGACGCTAATATAGCAGTATGTGACGAAAAAGAAGTACGTGATATTGCTTTAAGTTAGATAAAAGTAGTGAGTGGTGGTTATGTTCATGTATAAACATTAAATGAATGTCTACATCTTAAAAGATGGCCCATGGTGATTTTTAGATAAATCCTAATAATAGTAAAAGTTTTTTTTTATGGGACTCAAAAAAGAAGTGTGTTTTTTTTTTTTAATTTGTATAATTTGTGAATTGACATATTTAGTTGTTTATTTACTAGTCTATTGAATTTTTCAATCTTAACTTTCGAATATTTATATGCGTTATATATATATATATATATATATATATATATATATATATATTATCAAGAAGAAATAAAAAAGAAGAAAACTTAAGAATATCTTTTTCATCTTTAAAAGACAAATGTCACTTCATAAAAAGAAATGTATACAAATATATATTTTTTTATGAAAGGCAAGAATTTTATATAATGAAAAACTAACCTGGATCTAGACAATACACGAACACAATTCAAAAAAAGTTACCAAATAAAACAACCTACACAACATGAAATCAAAATTATGTTATATCAAATGTGAGACAATAAAAAATCGTTATATTTTAAACCATTATATCCTTGAGATGCATAACGTTCTCAACAATTTCTCCTAAAACTCCAATATTAGCATCCAAGTTAAAATGGAGATTAACAAGCATATGTTAAAGAAATTAAGGAAATTACAAGTTAATCGAATGCACCATAATTGCATTCTGTAAATTTAAGTTGGGTGAGGAAGTTGTGGGGTAACGATAATTGCAATTTTGTTCAAAAAGAAATGGTTGGGAAATCGGGTGGACAACTTTTAATTTGGAATTCTACTTTTTTTGATGTCACTGATGCTTTCGTTTTTTATTTTTTTCTTGGCATTCGAGGTAAATGGATATGTAATGAGAATGTTTTCAATCTCGTTAATGTTTATGGGCCACATGATGATCGAAACAAACAAAGATTTGGGATTACCTGCTCTCTACTATCACCAAAGAGGGCTAATGAAGGTTGGATTATTGGTGGAGATTTTAATGAGGTTCATTCCGCGGATGAAAGGTTTAACTGCAATTTTATCGAAGGTAGGGCAAAACGCTTCAATGATTTTATCGAATTGGCCAAGTTTATTTATATCCCTTTAGGAGGTCGCTTGTTCACTCCTGTAAGAGATGATGGTCTAAAGTTTAGCAAATTAGATCGCTTCCTCATTAACGACAGTTTTCATACTTTGTGGAATGGATTATCGGTTGTGGCTCTTGAAAGGAAGCACTCGGATCATTGTCTTATCATCCTTAAGGATGATGATAAAAACTTTGTTGCAAAGCATATTAAGGTATTTGATGAATGGTTAGACATTGATGGTATGGAGCAAGTCATTAAAGAGTCTTGGTTGGAAGATGGTGGAGGCGATAGAAAAGATTGTTGCTTAAGGAATAAGCTTAAAAAAACAAAGATCGCTCTTAAGAAAAAAGGTTGTCAAGCCTTTGGCAATATTGAGGGCGAAATGGAGCTGTTCAAATCTGTTGCATGCAATCTCGAAGTAAAGGCTGAAGTTGGCCAACTTAATGATGCTGAAAGACTACAATGGCTCGACGCTAGGAGAGAATGGCTAAAAAGAGATAAAATTAAAACAAACATGTTGAAGCAAAAAGCTAGGGTTCGATGGATCCTTGAAGGTGATGAGAATTCGAAATACTTCCACGCACTTATAAGGCGGAGAAACAATATTAATAATATTCATGGTTTAAAAATAAATGGGGTATGGAGTGAGGATCCTCAAGAAATCAAAGATGCGGCGTTTAATCATATTAAAATATGTTTGAGGAATAGTTAGCTTCATGGCCAAGTCTTATCGATCTCAATTACCCGTCTTTGTCCACACGTGAAGCTAACAGGTTAGAAGATCCTATTGCGGAGCAAGAAATCCTTAAGGCCATAAACGATTATGGTAGTTGTAAGGCCCCGGGTCCTGATGGTTTTAATCTTAGATTTTTTAAGAAGTATCGGGATATCATTAAAGAGGATGTGATTAATGCGATTACATGGTTTTGGAAGTTGGTGAATTCTCATGTGGGTGCAATGCATCTTTTGTCACTCTTATTCCAAAAAAATGTGATCCGATTAATCTTAGTGATTATAGACCAATAAGCCTATTTGGAAGTTACTACAAGATCGTCGCGAAGATCCTCTCTAATAGGCTCCGCAAAGTCATCCCTAAGCTCATTGGTTCGGAACAAAGTGCTTTCCTAAAGGAAAGGTTTATTTTAGATGGTGTGCTGACGGCTAATGAATCTCTCGAGTATTTGAAATCAAACAAGAAAAAAGGTATCATCTTCAAGGCCGACTTTGCGAAAGCTTTTGATAGTCTGAACTGGGATTTCCTCATGGAGGTTATGACTTGTATGGGTTTTGGTGTAAAATGGAGATCGTGGATTCTCTCGTGCCTTAAGTCGGCGTCGATCTCGATCCTTATCAACGGTTCTCCCACCCGTGAATTTAATATTGGTAGGGGAGTGAGGCAAGGTGACCCCTTGTCTCCTTTCTTATTCATTCTAGCTGTGGAGGGGCTCAATATCCTTACAAAAGCCGCATTAGAGAGAGGTCTCTTTAAGGGTGATGAAATCGGGAGAAATATAGTGTTGCTCTCACATTTCCAATACGCAGAAGATACCATGTTTTTGGAGAATGGTCAGGTTAAATGCCCAAAATCTCATTAATATCCTTAAGTGTTTCGAGTTGGCTTCGGGTCTAAGGGTAAATTTTCAGAAAAGCTGCCTTTATGGAGTCGGTGTAAGTCCTCTAGAAGTCACTGATCTTGCTAGTCGTATGGGCTGCTTAGCCAGAAAACTACCTTTCTTTTACCTGGGACTTCCTATTGGTGCAGCTTTGAAGAAGCTAAGTGACTGGGCTCCGGTTATTCATAAGTTTAAGAGCAAGCTCTCGGATTGGAAAATGAAAACGATGTCGTTTGGTGGAAGGCTTGTCCTCATTAAATCGGTCCTAAACAGTCCCCCCTTGTATTATTTTTTGCTCTATCATGCTCCGCCTTGTGTGCTCAAATTGCTTGAGAGAGCGAGACGCTCTTTCTTTTGGGGCGGGGATTTTTCGGGTTCACTAATTAATTGGGTAAACTGGGACACCACTATTCTACCTTATCGGGAGAGGGGGGGGGGTCTAAACATTGGTTCCTTAAATTACAAAAACCTTGCACTTTTGGGCAAATGGTGGTGGTGGTTTAAAACCGAAACACCCTGTTTGTGGTCCAATATCATTCGGAGTATTTATGGAATTGACGGTGACCTTCGGTCGGAGGGTGGGCTTGCTCATCGTCCAACCGTGGTGTTTGGAATAACATTATTGCTGCAGGAAACCAAATTGAAGAGCTTCAAATAGCTTTCAAATCATCTTTCATGAAATCACTCGGAGACGGGCGTTCAACTTCATTTTAGACAGAAGCCTGGTGTGGGTCAGAGTGCTTCAAAGATATGTTTTGCATGTTATACAGGCTAGATCTAAACAAGGATGCTTCGGTTACGGATAAGAAATCGGTAACAGAAAACAATGAGTTGCGGCTGTCTTGGAGTTGGTCACGTAACTGATAATGCTAAAAACGAACATATATTTCATAGCATTATCCTTCAAGAAAGACAAGCTTTTAGTTGCAATTGTTCTAATTTCAAGTAATTATCGTTTAAATAATAAAAGGTTAAGACAAAAGACAGATTCGACGATTTGAACATGCAAATGACCAAAAAGCTAAAAAGTACAAAGTACAATTCAAGTGGTTCAATTTATTGATGAGAAACGTCTCAAAATTACAAAAGTACAAGCCGCAAAACGCAAAGTACAAGATATTAAATTATACGAAAAGGCGTTCGAAAATTCGGAACCGAGACATGAACCAACTTTCAACGCTCGACGCAACGGAGCTGAAAGTACAAGTCAACTATGCACAAAAATATAATATAATATTTAAATAATTCATAATAAGAATAATAATAAATAATAAAAAGTTGTTAATTGAGCATAGTTAAAGGGTCATAAGTGAAAATTTCAAATCAATAATTCGCAAAGAGATATTATTGATTCAACTTTGAATGGTAGCCAGCTAACATTCCACCTACAACAGTATCAATCATTTGCCTATAAAAGCAAGGCACGGAGTAATGAAAAAACTACACCTTTTTCTTTTCCTTTCTCATATCATATACGATATATATATATATATATATATATATATATATATATATATATATATATATATATATATATATATATATATATATATATATATATATATATATATATATATATATATATATATATATATATATATATTTTATAATTATAATTTTAATTTAAGTTTAATAATAATTGGGTTATTGTAAGAATGTTTTACGGGTTTTAAATCGTAACTCTGTCCGTGTAACGCTATGCTATAAATAATCATTGTAAGTTATGTTCTTCCTTTTTAAATTAATGTCTCGTAACTAAGTTATTATTATACTTATTTAAGCCGAAGTAATCGTGATGTTGGGCTAAATATTAAGATTGAGTAATTGGGCTTTGGACCATAATTGGGGTTTGAACAAAAGACTGATACTTGTGGAAATTAGACTATGGGCTATTAATGGGCTTTATATTTGTTTAACTGAATGATAGTTCGTTAATTTAATATAAAGATTTACAATTTGACGTATCTATAAATAACCACATACACTCGATCGGATACGATGGGCGAGATATTTATAAGTACTAATAATTGTTCATTTGACCGGATACGGGGATGGATTAATAGTCAATGGACTCATTAAAACAGGGGTGGATTAATAGTCAATGGACTCATTAAAATAGGGGTGGATTACATACAATGAAAATTGGTGTAATTGTTAACAAAGTATTAAAACCTTGTTACAGTTTAAGTCCTCAATTAGTTGGAATATTTGACTTCGGGTATAAGGGTAATTTGACGAGGATACTCGCACTTTATAATTATGGCCGATGGACTGTTATGGACAAAAACCAGATAGACGTATCGAATAATCCAGGACAAAGGACAATTAACCCATGGTAATAAATTAAAATCAAAACGTCAAACATCATGATTACGGAAGTTTAAATAAGCATAATTCCTTTATTTTATATCTCATCGTACTTTCATTTATCGTCATTTTATTTATCGTACTTTAAATTATCGCACTTTTATTTTTACGCTTTATTTGTATTTTTAATTATTGCACTTTTATTTTTTGTCATTTACTTTACTCTTTAAAATAAGTTATATTTATATTTAATATTTTGCATTAGGTTTTAACTGTGATATAAGTCTCAAAATCGACAAACCGGTTATTAAACGGTAAATCCCCCCCAAAGTTACCTATAATTACTATATATTACTAAATCTAGTTTAACTACTTAATTAGCTAATTTGACCTAGTAAGACACCCAATAATAGTGTCCACGGATCGACCTCCCGGACATTACCTAAGCTATATTATTACACGATAGGTATACTTGCCTTTTGTGTTTTAGTTTAATTTAGGTGATTTCCTGTAGTAAATAAAAATAAAACTAATAGCCATTTCATACACACCCTCTAGAACACATCAAGTTTTTGACGTCGCTGCCGGGGACACTTTTTGTGTCTTCACGGGGTATTTAATTTTTTTTTTTTAGTTTTTGACTGATTAAAGATATATTAATTTAAATATAATAATTTAATAAATATAATAATATAATAATATTGAAATAAAATATAATAATATAATAATAATTTTGAATCAAATTTGAATCAGTTTTAAAAAGTCGTATTTATTAAATACTTCAGGGGTATATTATGTAACTTATAATTAATAATTTCTATCATTTCGCTTTCATGTGAATAGTAAATTAATTAATTTCGTTTCATTTACTATTCAATAAATAGTAAATGAATTAAAAAAACCATTAAATAGTTTTTGCTTTTCTACTTTTTTTTAAGTTAAAAAAAATAATAAAATCAAAAAATCAAAAAAAAAATTTTAAAAAAATAATAATAAAAAAATCTCGTTTTTTTTAAAAATAAAAATAAAATAAAATAAATTTTAAAAAAAATATTTAAAAAAAATATTTAAAAAAAAAATTAAAACGTAAAAAAAATAAAATAAAATAATAAATTAAAAAAATAAAAAAAATTATTAATTTCGTAAAAAAAATTTAATTTTTTTTGTTTAAGTTTTATTACCTTTAGATTTTTAGACTCTAGTCACAACTTTTAGTATTAAGTTTAGTTTTGCCATAGTTATTTTTATACTTTTAGAATTTTAGGCTTTGCCGTAAAATCCCTTAAGTGCTTTTTCTTTAGACTAAGATTTAGGTGCCTTAAAATTTTGCGACGCCGTGTTAAAATTTTAGTATCCTTTTAAGTAATTCCCGTTTTTCGTTTAGAATCCCTTTTTAATTTTTGACGCGCTACAATTTTCTTATTTTTTGACCCTTTTATTTTTCGACATTTTTCGACGCACTTTTTTTCTTTCTTATTTCTCGACGCTCTAGTTTTTAGGACATAGAATTTTCTATTTCTTCTCTAAATTTCAAAACGAAAAATTATTTTAAGTGGTTAAATTGATAGACATCTAAAATTTTCTGGTTCGTAGTAATTGTTGGATTTGTTAGTGGCGAGTTGTGGGCTTCCGATTTAAAGGGTCCTGGCTACCTGCTGCATCTATTGGCTATTCGAAACGTGGGAAAAATCAGAAAAGTCTATTAATTTGATAACTTATATAATTTTTGTCTTATATAACTAATAGGATATTCTGTGAATGCACCGAGCAAAACGTTCACCACCTTTCATACGTTCACCACCTGTAACTCGATCAAGACATCTAGCCAACATTGTCGCCGTTGATTTTTCTTTAGAATCGTCATCTAGTCGACCAAGTACTCCAATTCAAATTTCTGATAATCCATTTTTTGAACCAGACCTCACAATTGAGAATCCGGAGGATATTCAGGGACAATTCAGAGATCCTGAACCACTAATCATTCCTCCTGAACCACAAATCACTCATCCAGAGATTGTCGAGGAAGAAACCGTTAAATCAGAATCTTCTAGTGATTCGGATTCAACAAATTCAATTATGGAAGTAACAGAACCTCTAAGTATGGAAAACCGAATGAGAGCCACACGCACTGGCCAAGGTCACGCCATTATTAAGCCAGACATTAATGCGCCAGATTATGAAATCAAAGGACAAATCCTACACATGGTAACTAATCAATGCCAATTTAGTGGTGCGCCGAAGGAAGATCCAAACGAACATCTTCAAACCTTTAATAGGATCTGTACACTATTTAAAATTAGAGAAGTGGAGGATGAACAGATATATCTCATGTTATTTACCTGGACTTTAAAGGGAGAAGCCAAAGATTGGTTAGAATCGTTATCTGAAGGGGCGATTGATACATGGGATGTCTTAGTTGAAAAATTTCTTAAACAATTCTTTCCGGCATCTAAAGCCGTGAGACTTCAAGGAGAAATAGTTACGTTCACGCAAAAGCCAAATGAAACTCTATATGAGGCATGGACAAGATTTGGAAAGTTGTTAAGAGGATGTCCTCAGAACGGTTTAGACACTTATCAAATAGTACAAATATTCTACCAAGGTATCGACATTGCTACACGAAAAGACATCGATATAGCAGCTGGTGGTTCCATTATGAAGAAAACCGCAACTGAAGCTTACAAAATTATTGATAACACTGCTTCCTACTCGCATGAGTGGCACCAGGAAAAAGATATCTTTCGTTCATCTAAAGCGGCTAGAGCCGATTCTAGCCATGACTTTGATTCCGTTTCAGCAAAAATAGATGCTTTCGAGAGACGAATGGAAAAGATGAATAAAGATATTCACGCAATACGAATCAGTTGTGAGCAATGCGGTGGACCACACTTAATGAAAGATTGTCACATTGAGCAAACGATGGAACAACGTGAGAATGTTTCCTACATGAACCAAAGGCAGGGAAATAATTATCAAAATAATTATCAACCGCCAAGGCCAAACTTCAATCGAAATCAAAACATCCTTTACAATCCAAATGGACCTAACAATAACTCGTACAACCAACAAGGTCCGAATAACCAACCAACTCAAAACAACACTTTCAATCAACAAAGACCTGGTTTGTATAAACCACCACAACAAACTGAAGAGAAAAAGTCAAATCTAGAAGAAATGATGGCAAAGCTAATGGAATCTCAAACACAATTTATTACATCTCAAACTCAAACAAATGAGAGGTTTGATCTGTCATTAAGAACTCAACAAGCTTCCATTTTGAATCTAGAAAAACATGTAGGTACTCTTGCTAGCATAATGAGTGAGAGGGAACAAGCAAAGCTACCAAGTAATACTGAAGTAAATCCTCGGAATGAGAATGTTAATATGGTGTCATCAAATTCTGAAAAACCAGCTCCAGAAGATGGGAAGATTTTTGATGTGAGTAACAATGAAGAAGTTACAACACCACCACCACCCGAGTATGTAAAGCCAGTGGTGGCACCATACAAACCACCCATCCCGTTTCCAAGAAAAGGAGTTGAGTATGAGAAAGTAATAAGTAATAAAGTTTGTGATACCTCTGGAAAGAAAAAGAAGAATAAGAAAGTGCAAGAAACAAAAACCGTAAAGATAAATCCGGTGAAGACATTTCCACCAAAACCTCCACCTAGGATAGGTGATCCGGGTGAATTTATTGTTCCTTATCTACTTAGTGATTGTGTCATGTATGATGCACTAGCAGATTTAGGTGCGAGTATAAGTGTTATGCCTCTTTCATTATATAAGAGATTAGGAGTAGGTGAGTTAAGTCCAACGGAAATGAGTGTTTGACTCTTTGACCAAACCATTAAGCACCTAGTTGGAATTGCTGACAACCTACCCGTTCAAGTAGGTAATTTAACCTTTCTAGTCAAATTTATTGTCATTGACATAGAAGAGGACTCAAACATTCCTCTAATTTTAGGTCGACCATTCTTAGCGTCCACCGGGACGTTATTTGATGTAAGAGAGGGTAGAATGACACTTAGTAATGATGAAAAATCGATCACTTTTGTGAGTCAAAAGTCTAAATCTCCACCAACCAAAACCGTTGAACCAATAAAAACGATTGGTAAGAAACATATTGTTTTACCAACTCCAACGGTAGTGCTTAACAATAATAAAACGCCTAAGTGTGGGGAAGATGAAGTAACACCTAATGATGACCTGATAACAAAGAACCCCATAGTTGATACGAAATTAAATGATCCCGTTATTAATAGTTCAATGAAGAAACTTATTAAACGGATTCACGATGCTAGAACCATGGGGAACTTTAAGTTATGTAACCGGTTAGTATCCAATCTATCGCCTAAAGAAAAGGCAAAACTAGTTGAATTTATGAATATTACACAGGAATCCGACCAATGGCTTAAAGCAAAAGTCACAGATATGCAAGTTGATTATGGTCCAAAAGAAATTGACAATAAAGTTAATCACAATTTCGACACCACAGCTACCTAAGTGTGAGGAGATTCAAATGTTCTAAAAAGAAAATACTGTCTAGAGTTAGTTGTTCTATTCTCGTGTAGTTCCGAGAATGGAATCCGATTGGTCTTTTCCACTATCAGACACTAAAGAACTAGTTTTCTTCCCCCATTCTGAATTTTATTTTGTTTTGTAGGTTTTGTATGAAATTTATATGCATTTTTAAATTTAAGTTTTGTGTGAATTTAAAAACAAAAATTACTTTATTTCATTAAGTTTAAAAAATGATTTCTAAAATTCATCGTAAGTTGAAGACTAGGTCATGGAACCGAAATTGCTTTACCCGAGGGCGGGGCGAAAAAATTTTGTTATCATTATTTTTAATTTTATTGATCTAAAGTATATCAAAAAAATTTGAAAAAAATTTAAAAAACCAAAAATCTTTACTTTTAAAACAATCGCTTTAAAAACGACAAATTTTAAATTTTATCGAGGGACGGACTAGGTAAACATACCGAAACTACCTAAAGTAAAAGGAAACAAAATTTTAAAAAATTATTCATTTAAATTATTTTAATAAATAAAGGTTTTTATAATATATATATATATATATATATATATATATATATATATATATATATATATATATATATATATATATATATATATATATATATATATATATATATATATATATATTATATATGTTTGTAGTTTATCTTATGTACAAAACAGGGTAAAACAGCGCATTTTCAAAGAATGACATTAAAGTTCAGCAAATGCTACTAATTTTGACGATAAGATGCAAAACATATGTGAAATTACAACAAAAGGAATGAACGATGAGGCGCGCCATCTATCATTTAACGACCTTAGTAATTACAAACTGGGTATTTTTAATCACTTTTCTATACTAATCACCCTCATGAATTTATAATTATAGTCTGATTTCATGCAAATGAGGGCATTGCATGATCTCAAGTGTGAGGAAGGGTTATAAATTCTCTCGGGTTTACACTTAGTTTAATTGACAAATTTTGTGAAAATTTGAAACAAATTTCAACTGAATGAATTCAAAATCATGTTTATACATATTTATGAACGATAAAACTGGGTGTTGATGCCGAAATTATTGTTACCTCGGAGAGAACATAAATGGAGAAACAACCCAAAACGTTAGAATTCATTTAAAATGGAATAGAGGAGAATAAAAAGGCAAAGAAAAAAAATAAATAAAAGCTAAGTGTGGGAAAAATTTACCAAGTTATTTAAAACACATATCACATATATTTGGTACAGATTATTACAGGTACTTTTATTTTGGAGAATTTTAATCAGTTTTACCTAATTTACTGTAATATATTTGAAAGAAAAGATTGATCTACATGATGAATCAATTCCATCATTAAAAGGAAGTAAAATCTTTCGAAAAAGACACGCGCTTCTTGATTTAGGTCAGGAAGTTGTCGTCCAGACCAGCTGTAGGTTGACGAAAAATCTAGAAAAGTCATATCTAAATCAGCAGGAAATCCACGGACCTCAGCATCAAACATGGTCGCCAAGTGGTCAGACTTATCCTAACCATGAGAGGACCTGTCTCGTAAAATGGGGAGGGCGCCGTGCAAATTAGCTTGATAAGAATAATGAATCAGACCCCCAGTAAGATTAATCTCCTTAAAGATTAAAAATCAGCTTTTAAGCCTGATATCACTCAATCCTTGAGATTGACCTTAAAGATTGAGAATTACAAACTCATGAAATTCGATGATATCTAAACTCGAACTTGAACGAGAAAATATTTTGATCAAATTACAAACCGATTTGTTTTCTGAAAACCTATTTTCAATGCGTTCATTACCATTGAACGTAAAATCCTAGGGATTCACCTGGAATTCATTAGGTCACCTGAACCAAATCGGGTGTCAACCGTAAGACGATGATTGCATAGCATGGTCAGAGACAGGACCTTGTGCCAGACCGAAAAATCATAGGGTGATCTTTACTATTTCTCCTACAAAGGATAGTATTTGCAACCGACACGTTTTAGACTATGATTAACTGCATGTCATTAGACATTGCCTTAACAGTTTCTTGTTCATCGCTTTCCTTTACAACCGGACGGCAGTTTGCCGAAAGGTAATATACGGAACAAGTAAACTGGATGTGTGCTTTCCGATACAGGGATAGCAGTGGATTACACGAACCTAAAAGTTTTAGCCAAAATATTTATCCACAAATATATTTTGCAATACCGATGGTAGGTCAAATCAGAAAACTTATCTAGGGTAAAAGCTAGATTGAATTTTCAAAAGATCAAATGTTTTCATAAAGATCCGATTTCCTTAAAGGATCTAAATTTTCATAGTCATGTGGGACTGTAAACCACATCGTTACTATCATTGTTCATACCGCCGTATTGAAATCACTGATGTACAAAGTGTGAAGAATAAAGAAGTGATTCTGGTAAAGTTATATTCAAGTTCTATATTGCTTGAGGACAAGCAACGCTCAAGTGTGGGAATATTTGATAATGCTAAAAACGAACATATATTTCATAGCATTATCCTTCAAGAAAGACAAGCTTTTAGTTGCAATTGTTCTAATTTCAAGTAATTATCGTTTAAATAATAAAAGGTGAAGACAAAAGAAAGATTCGACGATTTGAAGACGCAAATGACCAAAAAGCTAAAAAGTACAAAGTACAATTCAAGTGGTTCAATTTATTGATGAGAAACGTCTCAAAATTACAAAAGTAAAAGCCGCAAAACGCAAAGTACAAGATATTAAATTATACGAAAAGGCGTTCGAAAATCCGGAACCGAGACATGAACCAACTTTCAACGCTCGACGCAACGGAGCTGAAAGTACAAGTCAACTATGCACAAGAATATAATATAATATTTAAATAATTCATAATAAGAATAATAATAAATAATAAAAAGTTATTAATTGAGCATAGTTAAAGGGTCATAAGTGAAAATTTCAACTCAATAATTCGCAATGAGATATTATTGATTCAACTTTGAATGGTAGCCAGCTAACATTCCACCTACAACAGTATCAATCATTTGCCTATAAAAGCAAGGCACGGAGTAATGAAGAAACTACACCTTTTTCTTTTCCTTTCTCATATCATATACGATATATATATATATATATATATATATATATATATATATATATATATATATATATATATATATATATATATATATATATTTATATTTTATAATTTTAATTTTAATTTAAGTTTAATAATAATTGGGTAATTGTAAGAATGTTTTACGGGTTTTAAATCGAAATTCTGTCCGTGTAACGCTACGCTATAAATAATCATTGTAAGTTATGTTCTTCCTTTTTAAATTAATGTCTCGTAACTAAGTTATTATTATGCTTATTTAAGTCAAAGTAATCGTGATGTTGGGCTAAATATTAAGATTGGGTAATTGGGCTTTGAACCATAATTGGGGTTTGAACAAAAGACCGACACTTGTGGAAATTAGACTATGGGCTATTAATGGGCTTTATATTTGTTTAACTGAATGATAGTTCGTTAATTTAATATAAAGATTTACAATTTGACGTATCTATAAATAACCACATACACTCGATCGGATACAATGGGCGGATTATTTATAAGTACTAATAATTGTTCATTTGACCGGACACGGGGATGGATTAATAGTCAATGGACTCATTAAAACAGGGGTGGATTACATACAATGAAAATTGGTGTAATTGTTAACAAAGTATTAAAACCTTGTTACAGTTTAAGTCCTCAATTAGTTGGAATATTTGACTTCGGGTATAAGGGTAATTTGATGAGGATACTAGCACTTTATAATTATGGCCGATGGACTGTTATGGACAAAAACCAGATAGACGTATTGAATAATCCAGGATAAAGGACAATTAACCCATGGTAATAAATTAAAATCAAAACGTCAAACATCGTGATTACGGAAGTTTAAATAAGTATAATTCCTTTATTTTATATCTCATCGTACTTTCATTTATCGTCATTTTATTTATCGTACTTTAAATTATCGCACTTTTATTTTTACGCTTTATTTATATTTTTAATTATTGCACTTTTATTTGTTGTCATTTACTTTACTCTTTAAAATAAGTTATATTTATATTTAATATTTTGCATTAGGTTTTAACTGTGATATAAGTCTCAAAATCGACAAACCGGTTATTAAACGGTAAATCCTCCTAAAGTTACTTATAATTACTATATATTACTAAATCTAGTTTAACTACTTAATTAACTAATTTGACCTAGTAAGACACCTGATAATGCTAAAAACGAACATATATTTCATAGCATTATTCCTCAAGAAAGACAAGCTTTTAGTTGCAATTGTTCTATTTACAAGTGATATTCGTTTAAATAATAAATGGTGAAGACAAAAGACAGATTCGACGAATTGAAGACGCAAACGACCAAAAAGCTCAAAAGTACAAAATACAATCAAAGAGGTTCCAATTATTGATAAGAAACGTCTCGAAATTACAAGAGTACAAGATTCAAAACGCAAAGTACAAGATATTAAATTGTACGCAAGGACGTTCGAAAATCCGGAACCGGAACCAGAGTCAACTCTCAACGCTCGACGCAACGGACTAAAAATTACAAGTCAACTATGCACATAAATATAATACAATATTTAAATAATTCTTATAATTATTTATATATTATATAAATAATAAAAATCCGTCGGCAAGAAAGACTCCAAAGTTTGTGAGCTGTAATTTCAAACTCCGCGACTCGCGGAGTTTGAAGGCAAAAAGGGCCGCGAGTCGCGGAGCCCCAAATTCTGAAACTCCCTATAAAGCCAACCGAATTCTGATCATTTTTCAAAACATATATCCATCCTCTCTATATCTATACGTAAATATTTATATTTATATTTTAATTTTAATTTTAATTTTAATCCTAATAATAAGGGTATGTTAGCAAATATTGTAAGGGTGTAAGTCGAAATTCTGTCCGTGTAACGCTACGCTATTTTTAATCATTGTAAGTTATGTTCAACCTTTTTATATTAATGTCTCGTAGCTAAGTTATTATTATGCTTATTTAATCCGAAGTAATCATGATGTTGGGCTAATTACTAAAATTGGGTAATTGAGCTTTGTACCATAATTGGGGTTTGGACAAAAGAACGACACTTGTGGAAATTAGACTATGGGCTATTAATGGGCTTTATATTTGTTTAACTAAATGATAGTTTGTTAATGTTAATATAAAGATTTACAATTGGGCGTCCCTATAAATTACCATATACACTCGATTGGACACGATGGGCGGGGTATTTATATGTACGAATAATCGTTCATTTAACCGGACAAGGGAATGGATTAATAGCCACTAGAATAATTAAAACAGGGGTGAAATTATGTACAAGGACACTTGGTATAATTGATAACAAAATATTAAAACCTTGGGTTACACTCAGTCGACATCCTGGTGTAATTATTAAACAAAGTATTAAAATCTTGTTACAGTTTAAGTCCCCAATTAGTTGGAATATTTAACTTCGGGTATAAGGATAATTTGACGAGGACACTCGCACTTTATATTTATGACTGATGGACTGTTATGGACAAAAACCAGACGGACATATTAAATAATCCAGGACAAAGGACAATTAACCCATGGGCATAAAAATAAAATCAACACGTCAAACATCATGATTACGGAAGTTTAAATAAGCATAATTCTTTTATTTCATATTTAATTTCCTTTATTTTATATTTAATTGCACTTCTAATTATAGCACTTTTATTTATTGTTATTATATTTAATTGCACTTTTAATTATCGTACTTTTTAATTATCGCAAGTTTATTTTATCGCACTTTTATTATTCGCAATTTCATTATCGTTATTTACTTTACGCTTTAAATTAAGTCTTGTATTTATTTATTATTTTACATTTGGTTTTAACTGTGACTAAAGTTTTAAAATCGACAAACCGGTCATTAAACGGTAAAAACCCCCCTTTATAATAATAATATTACTTATATATATTTGTATTTTTATAAAAGTAAACTAATATAGCGTTAAGCTTTGTTTAAAGATTTTCCCTGTGGAATGAACCGGACTTACTAAAAACTACACTACTATACGATTAGGTACACTGCCTATAAGTGTTGTAGCAAGGTTTAAGTATTTTCCTGCTAAAATTTAATCGTATTTAATAGTATTTTCCTGCTAAAATTTAATAGCTATTTTATATATACCTCTGCTGAAACATCAAGTATTTTTGGCGCCGCTGCCGGGGATCGATCTAGCTTAAAAGCCGGAAGCAACGCTAATATAAAAAAAAAGATTTTTAGTTTACTTTTATTAAAATTCGTTTTTATAAAAATACGTTTTAAATATTCAAAAATATAAAAAGAAAAACAAAAATATAAGTATTTTTAAGATTTTGTTAAATATTTAAGTTTTATAAAGTTTCTTTATTTTTATATAAGTTTTATTTAAGTATTTTATTTTTATTTAAAACATATAAAAAAAACCGAAAAAAAAAATTTAATATATATAAATCTATTTTTAAGATATTTTTAAAATTATAAAGTAGTTCTATTTTTATTTAAGTTTTTAAATATAAATTTTTATTATACAAATATTTAGATTTTAAAACAGAAAAATATAAAACAGAATATAAAAAAAAAAAAAAAAAACGCGTCAAATTTAAAACTGTACCTGAGTTGAATTTTGGAACCCCGCGACTCGCGGGGTTTGCTGCTTGGAATACCGCAACTCGCGGAGCCACCCTGACACGCGCCTGACAGAACCCTAATCTGCATTAAATACGGAGTATTATTAATTATTATTAATTAATTTGTATTTAAGGTTAAATATTTAATTAATTTAGTATTTAATTTAAGTTTTAATTAATTTATGTATTTAGTTTAATTAGTTTAATTAAATTGTAAAATTAATAGTTTTAATAAATAAATAATATAAAAATAATATTTTTATAAAAATTGTATTTTTTACAACTTTTTGTATATTTTTATATTTTGTCCCTTTTTAATCGTTTTAGCGTAATATTTGTATTTTTAGCTCATATTTAGTTTTAAACTTAGTTTTTGCCATAGTTATTTTTACTTCTAGATTTTTAGGCTTTGCCGTAGAATTCCTTAAGTGCTTTTTCTTTAGACTAAGATTTAGGTGCTTTAGAATTTTGCGACGCCTTTTTAAGTTTTAGTTTCTTTTTAAGTTATTTCCATTTGGGATTTAGTTTTTCCTGTAAGCTTTAATATTTTTAGACGACTTTTACCTATGTATCAATTATCATTCCAATTAATAATCTCAATTTGCGATTATAATTTTAAGTTAGTTGTAGTAATAAGGTTAGGTTAGTCAAGTGTTTTTTTTAGTTTTATAAGTTTCTTTTATTTTTCCGTCACCTTTTATTTTTCTTTCTTATTTTTCTTTTTCGATCTTTTTCCGACGAACTCTTTTTCTTTCTTATTTCTCGCCATTCTAGTTTTAGGACATAGATTTTTATTCTACTTCTTATCTAAATTTCTTAAAATTACGAAAATTTATTTTAAGTGGTTAAATTGATAGACATCAAAATTTTCTGGTTCGTAGTAATAGTTGGATTTGTACGTGGACCGGGTTATTGGAGCCAAACAGTCCTCAATTATATTGAGACCAAACGAATCCTGCATCTTTTGGCTATTCGAAACGTGGGCAAAATCAGAAAAGTCTATTGATTGGATAACTTATTATAATTTTTCTTTCCTTTTAAAAACTAATAGGATATTCAGTGAATGCACCGAGCAAGACGTTCACCACCTGTAACTAGATCAAGACATTTAGCAAATATTACTGCCGTTGATTTTTCTTTAGAATCGTCATCCAGTCGACCAAGTACTCCAGTTCAAATTTCCGATAATCCATTTTTTGAACCCGACCTCACAATTGAGAATCTGGAGAATATTCAGGGACGATTCATAGATCCTGAACCACTAAACTTTCCTCCGGAACCACCAATCATTCAAACAGAGATTGTTGAGGAACGAACCATTAAATCAGAATCCTCTAGTGATTCCGATTCAACAAATTCAATTATGGAGAATCTGGAACCTTTAAGTATGGAAGACCGAATGAGAGCTAAACGCACTGGCCAAGGTCACGCAATTAATCATCCAGACATTAATGCGCCAGATTATGAAATCAAAGGACAAATTCTACAGATGGTGACTAATCAATGCCAATTTAGTGGTGTGCCGAAGGAAGATCCAAATGAACATTTACGTACCTTTAATAGGATCTGCACACTATTTAAAATCCGAGAAGTGGAGGATGAACAGATATATCTCATGTTATTTCCCTGGACTTTAAAGGGAGAAGCCAAAGATTGGTTGGAATCGTTACCTGAAGGGGCGATTGATACATGGGATGTTTTAGTTGAAAATTTTCTTAAACAATTCTTTCCTGCATCTAAAGCCGTAAGACTTCAAGGAGAAATTGTTACGTTCACACAGAAACCAAATGAAACTCTATATGAGGCGTGGACAAGATTTGGAAAGTTATTAAGAGGATGTCCGCAACATGGTTTAGACACCTGTCAAATAGTACAAATATTCTACCAAGGATGCGACATCACTACAAGGAAAGACATAGATATAGCAGCTGGTGGTTCTATTATGAAGAAAACCGAAACTGATGCTTACAAAATTATTGATAACACTGCTTCCCATTCACACGAGTGGCACCAAGAAAAAGATATCGTTAGATCATCTAAAGCAGCTAGAGCCGATTCTAGCCATGACTTAGATTCCATTTCCGCAAAGATAGATGCTGTCGAGAGACGAATGGAAAAGATGACTAAAGATATTCACTCAATACGAATTAGTTGTGAGCAGTGTGGAGGACCACATTTGACAAAAGATTGTCTCAGTATTGAATTAACAATGGAACAAAGAGAGAATATTTCATACATAAACCAAAGGCCTGGAAATAATTATCAGAATAATTATCAACCGCCAAGATCGATTTACAATCAAAACCAGAATTATAACCGAAATATTCCATACAACAACCAACAAGGTCCTAGCAATCAACAAGTATCCAATAATAATTACAATCAGCAAAGACCTAATTTTCAAAACAAACCACCACAATAAACCGATGATAAAAAGCCGAATTTAGAAGATATGATGACGAAGCTAGTTGAAACTCAAACGCAGATTTTCACATCTCAAAAACAAACCAATGAACAAAATGCTCAAGCATTTAGAAATCAACAAGCTTCTATTCAAAATCTGGAACAAGAAGTAAGTAACCTAGCAAGGTTAATAGGTGAAAGAAAACCGGGAAGTCTACCTAGTGATACAAATGCTAACCCCCGGAGTGAAACAGCTAAAGCCATTACCACAAGAAGTGGTACAACACTTAAACCACCTGAAATACCTGTAATTTCTGATGAAGCTATTCCTACTCCACAAGAACCACAACCTGATCAAGATAAGGACAAAGAACCGATAGTTGAGAAGGTTAATGATGATAACACAGCTAAGGATAAACCTTATGTTAAACCATACCAACCACCACTTCCTTACCCGAGTAAAATGAAGAAAGAGAAACTTGAAGCCGAGCAATCCAAATTCTTGGATATGTTTAAACAGGTAAGTGTAAATCTTCCTTTCATTGATGTGATTTCAGGAATGCCTAGATATGCTAAATTCTTGAAAGATCTAATTTCAAATAGAAAGAAAATGGAAGAACTCTCGGCTGTTACCATGAATGCTAATTGTTCAGCAGTACTGTTGAATAAGATACCAGAAAAACTATCTGATCCAGGAAGTTTCACAATTCCATGTTTTCTGGGTAGTCTTAGTTCAATAGAAGCATTAGCAGACTTAGGTGCTAGTATAAATCTAATGCCGTATTCACTATACGCTAAACTAGACCTTGGAGAATTGAAACCAACCAGAATAAGCATACAACTAGCCGATAGATCAATAAAATATCCTAGAGGGATAATGGAGAACATGCTAGTTAAAGTTGGTACTTTAGTATTTCCAGTAGATTTTGTTGTTCTAGACATGGAAGAAGATTCTCAAGTTCCTCTCATATTAGGAAGACCATTCTTAAATACGGCTAAAGCAATGATAGACGTGTTCGGTAAGAAATTGACCCTAAGTATAGAGGATGAGAGTGTTACCTTTTCAGTTGATAGAGCAATGCAACAACCACAATCTGCAGATGATACATGTTATTATATTCAAACTATAGATGCACATGCAGAATTATTAGAAGAATTTCCAGAATTACAAGGAACAGGAGAATGTTCTTTAGGAGAAGGTAATGAACCAATTGATGAAGCTGAAATGTTAGCTACACTTATAGCTAATGGATATGAACCAACAACAGAAGAAATTCAAATGCTAAAAGAAGAAGACAGATATCGATATAAATCATCGATAGAAGAACCTCCGAAATTAGAATTAAAGCCACTTCCAAACCATTTGGAATACGCTTATTTACATGGTGAATCTGAATTACCTGTAATAATATCGTCTTCTCTTACTGAAAATGAGAAATCACAACTCATTTCTGTGTTGAAAGCTCATAAACCAGCCATTGCATGGAAGATTCATGATATTAAAGGAATAAGTCCTTCGTATTGCACACATAAAATCCTTATGGAAGAAGGTCATAAAATGTATGTGCAACGCCAACGAAGACTAAATCCTAATATGCAAGATGTAGTTAAGAAAGAGATTATTAAACTGCTAGATGCAGGTTTAATTTATCCAATCTCTGATAGTCCATGGGTAAGCCCAGTTCAATGCGTGCCTAAGAAGGGTGGCATGACTGTCATTACAAATGAGAAGAATGAGCTTATTCCTACTAGGACTGTAACAGGATGGCGTGTATGTATTGATTATAGAAAATTAAATGACGCCACCAGAAAAGATCACTTTCCTTTACCTTTCATTGATCAAATGTTGGAAAGATTAGCCGGAAATAGTTACTATTGTTTTCTAGATGGATTTTCCGGATATTTTCAAATTCCAATAGCACCCGAGGACCAAGAGAAAACCACGTTCACGTGCCCTTATGGTACTTTTGCTTACAAACGCATGCCATTTGGACTTTGCAACGCCCCTGCAACCTTTCAAAGGTGTATGATGGCGATTTTTCACGACATGATAGAAGAATGCATGGAAGTTTTCATGGATGACTTTTCGGTCTTCGGTGATACATTTGAAACATATCTAGCTAATCTGGAACGAATGCTTATTAGATGCGAACAATCAAATCTAGTACTTAATTGGGAGAAATGCCATTTCATGGTTAAAGAAGGCATCGTTCTTGGACATAAAATTTCAAAAGAAGGAATTGAAGTGGATAGAGCTAAAGTAGATGTAATTGCTAAACTTCCACATCCCACCAATGTTAGAGGAGTTAGGAGTTTTCTAGGGCATGCCGGTTTTTACCGACGTTTCATAAAAGATTTTTCTAAAATTGCCACTCCTATGAATAAACTCCTAGAAAAGGATGCTCCATTCATCTTTTCAGATGAATGTATCAAATCTTTTAATATTCTTAAAGAGAAACTCACTAATGCGCCGATCATGATAACACCAAATTGGAATCTACCATTTGAACTAATGTGCGATGCAAGTGATTTTGCAATAGGAGCCGTTTTAGGACAAAGGATTGAAAAACGATTTCAACCTATATATTATGCTAGTAAGACGTTACAAGGAGCACAAACGAACTATACAACTACTGAAAAAGAACTCCTTGCTATTGTCTTTGCTTTTGACAAATTTCGTTCATATCTCGTTCTAGCAAAAACGGTGGTCTATACCGACCATTCTGCTCTTAGATACCTATTTTCAAAACAAGATGCTAAACCAAGATTAATCCGTTAGATCTTACTCTTACAAGAGTTTGATATTGAAATCCGAGATAAAAGAGGAGCAGAAAATCTCGCCGCTGATCATCTTTCTCGTCTTGAAAATCCCGAATTAGAAGTTCTAAATGAATCGGCCATACAAGACAACTTTCCTGATGAATATCTATTGAAGATAGATTATAAAGAAATTCCATGGTTTGCAGACTATGCAAACTACTTAGTTTGTGGATTCCTTGAAAAAGGATTATCGTACCAAAAACGAAAGAAATTCTTCAGTGATATAAAACACTATTTTTGGGAAGATCCACACCTGTTTAAAAGTTGTCCAGATGGAATAATACGCCGATGTGTATTTAGAGATGAAGCTAGTAAAATATTAAACCATTGTCACACAGGACCAACAGGAGGGCATTATGGGCCTCAACTAACAGCAAGAAAAGTTTATGATGCTGGATTCTATTGGCCTACAATTTACAAAGACGCACACCTTCTTTGCAAATCCTGTGATGCTTGTCAAAGGGCCGGAAAAATAAGTCAACGTGATGAAATGCCACAAAATGTCATCCAAGTATGTGAAGTATTTGACATTTGGGGTATTGACTTTATGGGTCTGATGTGCGAGAAGTGTCGTATAAATTGTCGTATAAAATAATATGGAAAAATACCGATTAAAGATTTCTACACACTAACGGGCAGTGTACCCGATCGTGTAGTAGTATAGTAACTGGTTTAGTTCCGTGTATCGTTCCAAGGACAGTTGTATTAGCCAAACTAGAATTAGAAACTATATTATGATTAACTAAGTAAATGAAACTTAAAGGTACAAGTTTTATGTTTTGGTGGCCATTTAACGATTTAGCCAAATCAGAGAAGGTTAAATGTAAAAACAATATTTTTGGTCTTTTAAATTTATAAGATGAAAATAAATGCAAAGAAAGCAAGTAAGATAGTTTTAATTTAAATCAAAGAGATGAAATGTTCATCTAGATATTTTACCCTCGGTATTGGATGTAAGTTTTGATATTAAGGCCTGATTGAATAATTATGTGTGTAAGTTATCTAATAGGTTCACTAAGAGT